>NW_004567109.1:63380157-63394925 GCF_000260355.1 Condylura cristata | reverse complement strand
GGGAGGCCGAGGCCGCGCGGGAGCGCTCTCGCCGGAGTTCCCCGCGCCACCGCCAGACACCATGGCCGCGGATCGGCGCGCCAAGGCCGAGACTCTGGCCCTGAGGCAGCGGCTGCTCAGGTACCGAGACAGTGGCTGGCGGCGCCCCCACGCAGGGCCAGCGCGGAGCCCGCCAACTCCAGCCCCGCCCGACCTCCTTGGCCGGGGCTCCCCGCCGCCCCCGCGCCGGCCCGGCAGAGAGCTAGTCAGCCGGGCGGCCGCCCCCGCGCGTCCTCTCTGGGCCGCCACGCTACTCGAGGGAAACTGTTTCCGGGCCCTCGGCAGCCTTTGCACCCGCGCTCGGGAGCACCTCGCCCAGTGGCGACACGCCAGCAAGACCTGGACTTGGCCCGAGAGTGACTGGAAGTCTGGGTGGAGTGGGGAGTCGTTTCACAGGCAACCTCAGAGAAAGTCCAGCCTGGACCTGTGAGGAGAGCTTCCATAGGACAAGGGACGAGGGAGGCAGCAGCTGGCCCCAGACGGCTGAAAGTCCCCGGCTAGTAGGGGTCACCTCTCTCACGTCCGTGCCAGCAAAGAAACACCGCCTTAGGAAGCCCCAAGCCAGTGGGGTCTGGCTTGGTCACCTTGCCTTCCTCCCCCCAACCCCACCAAAGGGACCTATGTGGAAATCAGCCTACGGAGACTTAAAATTGCTTACATTTTAGCAGTTCTCTTAACCCGGTGGACGGGGAGGATGAGGCAGGGAAGCTCTTGCTCTTCAAGCTTGTGTCCCTTCCAGAGGGGTAAGGGAGGCTTTCTCCCTTCAGGGCTTCAGTTGTGTCTATATACTCCTTGCCTGTCCCCACAGCTCTTCCTGCAGACTCTTTTTTCCTGAGGATCCTCTTAAGATTGTCCGGGGCCAAGGGCAGTACATGTATGACGAACAGGGGACAGAATACATCGATTGCATCAACAATGTGGCTCACGGTCAGTATCGTCCCATTCTGGTGGAGCAGGAGAAGAGCCCCAAGACTGAATCTGTTCCAAGGGTGATCCTTAGCTTGCAGATCTGTGCAGATAGCTCGGGTGGGGCTGAACCAGCATCTGTGTGCAGAAGAGGCCCAGTCTTTCAGTAGTAGCATTAGACGTTTCCAAGTGGTAACTATGCTAAATGGGGTAGGAGTCAAAAAATTGAGTGGGAGTCGGAAACCTGAGGTCCAGTTCCCAGCCATGACCAGCAACAGAGCAGGACCCTAGGCAAGTGCTAGAAGTCAAGGCAAGACTTCAGCCCCAGTGCCATCTTGTGTGCCAGACAAAGGAACTAAAGCAGGAACCCTGATGGCCCCACCAGAGAGTAAGAAAAGGAATTTCATGACTTAGCAGGCAATTGGAGGTTAAAAGCAGGAACTCTAATCCCAGACTGGCTACATTTATATCCCTGCCCCAAAACCTCCACCTTGGGGACTTTATGATCTTGGGCAAGTTATTTAATATTTAATTCTCTGTGCATTTGCAAAACAGATATAATACTAAATATGCACTTCAAGGTAGTTTGGAGCATCAAGGGAGTTAATTTGTGTATCTGACTTTGAATGTGCTTGGCATACAATGACTCAATAAATGTTAGCCATTATTATCATACCCGGTCATTAGGTAGGCCAGTGAGATTAACGATAACTTCTAGCATCCCTGAGTAGTAAAGTAAAGCCTGTTAACAAGCATTCTGTACCCCAAATCCCATGCCATACCTCCTCTCCTCTCCCTCCCTCCTGTTTCTGTCAAGAGGAAGGCCTCAAGAAGCTTCCTTTAAAAAATGGGTTTTCTAGCTAGGATTTCTACCAGAGAGCTTTTGCCATCTGCCCAAATCTCAGGAACTCTTTTCTAGATCTCTCTTTCTAGAATCCGCATCTCTTTTCCCTACCCCCTTTTTCAGATTCCCTTTCCCCTCCACTTTCTCCCTCCAGGTTTACAGATGGGGCCAGGGGGAGGCAGGGTGGGACTGGCTGAGCAGAGCTGACTGTGATGGAGGCCTCTTCCAGTTGGACACTGCCACCCTCTCGTGGTCCAAGCAGCACATGATCAGAACCAAGAGCTCAACACCAACAGCCGATTCCTACATGACAACATCGTGGATTATGCACAGCGGCTGTCCAAGACTCTGCCGGAGAAGCTCTGTGTGTTTTATTTCCTCAATTCTGGGTAAGTGGACTGCAGCCAGCCCCATTGCAAAAAGGGGAGATGAAAATTGTGGGTATAGTATAATGTAGCCAATTGAGTGTTTACTTTAGAGAGGCAGCCTTCCTGGGCTAGCCTGTGCTACCTTGCTGTAGAACCCTGTGCTTACTCTATCACATCTAGTCCCCAGGTCTCTTAGTAAGGAATGCCATTAACTCCCTGCCAAGAAGGTTGGGGCTTACTGAGACAGCCTGTTGCTTTATTTCTTTTTTAACCTGGTTGGGGGCTACAGCCAAAAATCCTTACCCTCAGCTGGCGGAGTAAGGAACAGAAACAGAAGGTGATTTAGAGAGGGCTGCCTCTCTAAAGAAATACAAGATTACAAAGAGGGGTCCGGTGGAGGGGTCATTATAGGGGCTAATGAAGGACAGAAGCAGTAGGGAGACTAGCATGTGAGGGTCAAGTAGGGTTTCCTTGAAAACATGGTGCTGGACCAAGACTAAATGCGAAGCCTTCTCCACGGGAAGTGTTCTTGTCAGCTTGGTCACCACAAAAAACTGCCGGCACAAAGGTCCTTGGGCATGCCAACCAGCACATGTGAGGAGCCAGAAGAAGCCAGTGAAGCTGGGGAAGAAGGTGCAAACTCGCACTGCAGAGGGAGGTAGTGCCCATCACCCAGAATCCTACCCCTCAAGTGCAGAATCTATTTATCATCGCAACGCTTTAATCAGGCAAGTGAGTCAGAAGGGCAGGGATGCACACCTTTAGGTGCCAGTCATCCTCACAGGTGATGGCAAAGCCAGGGCTAGAACCTCCCTGGCAAGAGCAAGGGCAAGGTCCATGAGTTGGAGCTCCTTTAGCAGTGGAGGGAGGGACAGTTGCTACCTTACACCACCGCCTTTACTCCGTGGAGTCCAGTGACATCCATCGTGCCAAAGCCAAGGGCCTCTTTACTGCCTTTGTCTTCCTCTGTCTCTGCAGTATTGGCAGTTATCACTCTCTCAGGAAAAGCTTTCTGATCTTAGCTGCTGAGACCTGTGCACTCCTGGTTAGAAGGAAGGAAGCAGGGAAAGAGGAAGGAAGGACAGACAGATGCTGAGCAGGACACCGCCAAGAAACCCCAGCCACTTTCTGAGTGCCTCTGGCCTTGGCCTCACGCATCTCCCAACTTCCCCTCCTGTGTTGTCCTGTCCTCTGTTGGTCCTTCCCTTGTCCTCTCAGTTCCTAAGCACCAGAGTTCTTTCCCCCTAACGGGGCCTTTGCAAACACTCCTCACTACCTGGAAACTTTACCTCAGGGCTCAGGATAGGTGTTGCCTCCTCACAGCATTCTTTTTGGGCTACCAAGCAAATATCACATATTGAGGGGTCAAACAACAGAAATGTATTTCCTCATAGTTCTGGAGACTGGATGGACAAGGTGTGCGCTGGTTTGTTTTCTTCGTGGACTCTCTCCTTGGTTTACAGGTGGCCAACTTTTTATTGTGTCTCCATACAGTCTTTCCTCAGTGATGGGCACCCTGGTGTCTTTTTCTGTGCCCAAATCTTCCCTTGTTATCAGGACATCAGTATGATTGGGTTAGGGCCCATTTTAACTCCATCTCTTTGAAGACTCTGTCGTCAAATACAGACCCATTCTGAGGTACTAGATGGTTGGAATGTCAACGTGTGAATTTTGGGGGCACAATTCAGCCTATGACACCCCACAGCAGAACTCGCCTGGTCCTCTCTTCTCACCTTGGTCCCATGAGCTCAGTGATCATTCTTTGCTTGGTCTTTTTGGATTCTATGGCACATGCTAGAGGGTCAGGTCCTGCTGGTTTTACTCACTGTGCTTGCCCCAGATCCTAGCAAGAGGAGGTATTTAATAAATACTGCATGGATTTGAATGACTAACGAATAGACTCCAGAGAACATTCTTACTTCTAGAAAAGCTCCTTCCTTTTGGGTTTTTCTGTGGGAAACAGCAACCAGGAGAGGAGTTCCTTGGGTGGCTATCCCAGCAGTGCCCACTTTCTGTGTTGTAGATCGGAAGCCAATGACCTGGCCCTGAGGCTGGCCCGCCGGTACACAGGACACTGGGATGTGGTGGTATTAGACCAGTAAGTGCCCCTCACTGACTTGGTTCCTCCAGAAGGCTGGACCCCCCACGTGTTGGGGATCAGTGAGGCTCTGACCTTGGATGCACTGGACAGGAGGTAGAGGGGCTTTGACTGCCAAGGAAAGCATGAGGTAGTAGACCGGCCACTGAGGCATCCCACACACACCAGGAGTCTCTCTCCCCTGGACCTGCCTTCTGGGGGTGTGGCGGGGGGGGGGGGAAGGGTAGCATATTGGGAACAGAAATGCTTTGTAAGGGAGGGAGTGTTGGTCCCACCACATTTTTTGATATGTTCCTGGGCCCTCCCTGGTGGCACAGTGAGTTAAAGCACAGCACTATAAAGCTAGCCCCAGCCACTGCAGCACAAGTTTGATCCCCAGCCAGGGGGGTGACCCATGTGGCCTGGTAGACCTCTCTTGACCTGCTTGCTGCTCCCCTCAGCAGTGTATTTCAGTCAGTCTGCCTATTCTGCTCCCTACTCTTGTCTCTGGTGAATCATCTTAACCCCTGCACCTCTGGCCTGTACCCCAGTTTTTGTATGCATAAATAAATCATAAAAAAAAAAAATTTCTTCCCACTGTAGCTCCCACATACTGACCATCTCCTCTGCGCAAGATCCAGGCCCAGGGGCTGGAGCATATGCCGAGTACAATTCAGACAACTTGGCTCAAGGGGTCAACTGTATCATGACCATGGTACTATACTCTTTGGCAATAAGCATAAAATAATAATAAGTAATCTACACAGCTATATAATGGAATAACGAGCCACTGTTACTTCAATTAAAAAATTCATTACAAACCCGAAGGATAAAGGAAAGACCAGACCCGGGGAGGGTAAATGACTAGCCACCATTACATGGCTCCTGAGCAGCCTTGCAGGAGGCTTTGCTGACAGCAGTGCCCCTGTGAGTGCCAGCCCTGGTCATGGGAGCCTCCAACCTTGAGTCCCCCAGACTTGGGAGCTTCATCAAAAAGGCTGGCCTTCCCAGTGTGACTCCTGAGGTGAGGGGCAGGGAATATGTGGCCCCTGGTCTGAACCCAGCCCCACTCTTCTCCCCAGTGCTTATCATGGTCACCTGAGCTCCCTGATCGACATCAGCCCCTACAAGTTCCGGGACCTGGATGGCCAGAAGGAGTGGGTCCATGTGGTATGCACTGCCCAAGTGAACAGCAAGCCCAGCAGGTCGGTGCCCGCCCCCAGCCCGAATGACAAGGTGCTATTGCTCCCTGCAGGCACCTCTCCCAGATACCTACCGGGGCCCCTACCGGGAAGACCACCCCAATCCAGCTATGGCCTATGCCAACGAGGTGAAACGCATGGTCAGCAGTGCGCAGGAGAAGGGCAGGAAGGTAACTGCATCTGCATGTGTCTGGTCCAGCAAACAGCGACTCTCACTTTCCTGTTGCCACTCAATGCTAATGCTAGGCAGCCCCTTCTCCTTGGGAAGCCAAGGTGGGGCTATGTCCTGAGCACGGCAGGGATCCCTGGCCCAGACTGCATGGGTATGGCTATGGAGGAGGTGCTGCCTGGTTTCAGTCATAGGAGAGTAGGAGTTAGCCACTTCAGGTGGGGTGGGGTGGGGTGGGATGGGGAGTGCAAGAGGAAAGACATACCACATCGAGGAGAGGAGCCGCTGCCTGTGGGCCAGGCCGAGCTTGCAGGACATGAACTTCCCAGCAGGCAGGACCTATGTGCTGGTGCTGTGGTGAGGTCTCTGATCATGGGCCCTCTGAAGGGTTTTCAGAAAGAGGTATAAAGACCAGAAGGTGCACTCAGTTGGGGTCAGTCTGAAGACAGGTGATGTGAGGTTGGACCCAGGGCATGTAGAGGAGACGGGGACAGCAGACAGGTGTCATGTGTGCCCTGCAAGAGCAGCAGTTGTGTCAATAGAGGGAAGGCAATAAGCTCTTGGTGTGAGGCCCCTAAAAGACCCCCCTGAAGGAGTGATGACTGGGATATCTCAAACAGGCAGGTCACCAAGGGTAGTAAAGTCAGCCAAGTCAGATGAAGCAGTTTTTCAGCAGCACTTACACCAACCTCACACAAGACTGCTCTGCTGGCAGCAGGTGTAGGGGCCGTTTCCCACCCCATCATCCTTCATCACGCTTCCCTTGTGCCAATAGTGGCCTCTGAAGTAGCCCCAAGACAGAACACAGCCATAAATGAAAAGGATCCTTGAAGAGTTTCAGCGGGACAGTGATCAGCGGTTTGCATAGAGGCATCGCCCTGGCAGGCAGTGGTGCATGGGCTGAAGGACTGGATGGCCTCTATGGTGGCTGAGGCTGGATGTGGAAATATCTGTGTTGGGTGAAGGGAGGGGGGTGCAGATATGTTACAGAGCGGGGTCTGATACCGTGCTAACTGGTGGATGCAGGGCCAGATTTCTGTCCTAGAAAGAAGGGACAGGAGTGGTGCATGTTGCCAGATGGAAGGACAAAGATGGAATGGACTTATGGGGGGAGAAATCATTAAGCCCACCTGGGGCCTGCTAAGTATAAGGGGTCCACAGGGATCCAGGTGGTGAGATCTGGTTTGAGACCTGAAAGAAAACTGAGTCACAGACCTCAGATGCAATGTGAGCCAGAAGAGGGGCCGCAGTGATGGCAGTGACTCATCCTGCTTGGCACCAGTTCTGAGGCAGCACTGGCAGAACACTTACCACTCAGCACCCCCACCATGGCGTTCCCGACATCCCATCTGTCCATCTCATCCACAGATTGCTGCCTTCTTCGCTGAGTCTCTGCCCAGCGTGGGCGGGCAGATCATTCCCCCTGCGGGCTACTTCCCAGAAGTGGCAAAGTGAGTAGGTTGGAGGGGCTGCCCCAGGGAAAGCAGGACTGGAACGGGACTTCCTAACCTATGTTCCAAATTCCAAACTCAGCCTAACCTGTTTGCCCCTGAGAAAATAGTGGTGCCACCTTCCATTGGCAGAGTGAGGATTCAACCCGAGACTCTGAGGCTGATCCCCTCACAGCCATTCTCAATCAGCTGTCTGTCCTCCACACAGGCACATCCACAGGGCCGGAGGGCTCTTTGTGGCAGACGAGATTCAAGTGGGCTTTGGCCGAGCGGGCAAGCACTTCTGGGCCTTCCAGCTGCAGGGGGAAGACTTCATCCCAGACATTGTCACCATGGGCAAGTCCATTGGCAACGGCCACCCTGTTGCCTGCGTGGCCACAACCCAAGCTGTGGCAATGGCATTTGAAGCCACTGGCATCGAGTACTTCAACACGGTGAGTGAAGCCTCTGAAGCCAGGAGAACTGAGCCCACCAAGACTCCTAAGACTCCTGCTTTCCAGGGTGGGGTGCAACAGGTCAGAGGATAAAACACAAAGCCTCCTCCAAAATTAGCATTAATTCAAAAGCTGCCACAAGAAATCATGTCTTACAAAATATGTAGAAAGAACACAAACTTCCTCTTCTGCCTACTGTGCTGGGTTCTGATGCCAAAGACTAGAGGAGGGCATGACCCCTGTCCTGGGCACAGGGCTCAGGACTTCCCTAAGTGAGGGTCCCTGGTGTTGGCATGTGGGATTGGTGGGTGAAGGAAGCATTGTGGTCACCAGGGGTGTCTTTGTAAAGAGCTAAGAGTTCTGGACTGCTGAGTGCAGTCAGAAACCATGGAAGGGCTTTACTCTAGAGTGACAAGACCTGAAACACACTTGGGAAGAGCCTCCAGCAAGTAGCATGGAGAAAGAACTGGAGGAGCAACTTCCAGGCAGAAGAAGGGAGGTCCAGATCAGGATGTGGGAAAGAACAGAGTTGTGGTGCAGAACTCACTGACTTACCCAAAACAGCCAGCTTGAACTGGGGAATGGAACATGTCAGGATTTGCATGGTAGTCAAGATTGGCAGAGCAGGTCACTGAGGTGTGAAGGTGGTGCTTCAGCAACCCGTCACGCTAGGCCCAGGGAGCCTCCTCTGCCCTAGACAGGTTTGCTTTCAGAGAAAGCAGCCTCATCGACATGGCCACAGTGGCATGGAAAAGGGCTGAGCCAGCTTTGTGTCTTCACAGCTGAACGCAGGACACCAGGCAAGAGGCAGAGGAGGGTGCGGGACATGCCATGGAGGCTGAGTCCTGGGAACCAGGTCTAGAGGGTAAGGCGGAATTAGCCCTGTGAGGAGGATCGAGTGTGTTGTGTGAGGCGAAAAATAGCCTGGTGAAGCAAGACACTGATTCTTGTTGCTTTGTCACCCTTGAAGAGTGCACATAGTTAGATTGTAGCATCCTTGGTTCAGAAAAGACTCCTCCTCTGTTCCTGTAAAGTCCTCATCACTTTCACCAATATTTTAAGCATCTAAGAAGCCATCATGCCAGATAGAACTTCAGACCTTGACAACCTGCCCACCCATCCTCCCACCCCAGGTAATATCACTCTGACTCCCACGATCATCACTTGTTTTAGTTGAATGTTACGCGCCCAGAGCCAGCTTCTTTATGACTGGAAGTTTGTGCCTTTTAACTAGCTTCACTCATTTTGGCCCCACATCTTTCCTACCACATCCAATCTCTGGCAGCCACCAATGGGTTCCCAGATTTAGATAGAGTCCGGTTTTTGTTTGTTTTAGTCTACATGTAAGTGAAATCATATCATAGTTGTCTTTCTCTGTCTGTCTGACTTATTTCACTTAGTATAATGCCCTTAAGATACCTAGGCATGTTGCCATAAATGATGCTATTCCTTCTTTTTTTTTTTAATAGTTTAATTTTACATCATTTTGTGCTTTTTGCCATCTTAGTTGTAATCACTGTGGGATTCCCATCACCAAATCACCTGTGTATCATCACCATAGTCCAGTGCACTTCCCGCTTACCCCATTTTTTATCCCATTCTCCGCTCTACCCCCATAAAATCTCTCTGGTATATAGTTGTTCATTGTTATTTTTTACCCCCCTGGTCCTTTATGCTCCTGCTATGAGTGAAACTGTTTGGTATTTTTCTTTCTGGCTTATTTCACTAAACATGATTCCTCCCAGCTCCATTCATGTTGCTGCAAAAGGCATGAGTTTATCTTTTTTGATTGCTGAGTAATATTCCGTTGTGTATATGTACCACATCTTTTTAATCCAGTCATCTACTTTTGGGCATTTAGGTTGATTCCATGTCTTTCCTATTGTAAGTAAAGCAGCAATAAACACGGGGGTGCAGGTGTCCTTTTGAATCCGTGTTTTTGTGTATTTTGGGTAGAAACCAAGGAGTGGGATTGCTCCATTTTTAGCAGGTTGAGAAACCTCCAAACAGTTTTCCATAGTGGTTGTACTAGTTTGCGTTCCCACCATCAGTATAGGAGAGTTCCTTTTTCTCCACATCCTCACCAACATTTGTTGTTGCTAGACATTTTAAGATGTGCCATCATTCCTTTCTTTTAATGGCTGAGTAAAATTCCATTGTGTGTGTCTACATGTATACACATTTTCTTTATTCCTTCACTCATCACTACACACTTAGGTTGTTTCCCTGTCTTGTTTCCCTGCTGTAAGTAATGCTTCCGTGAACATGCAAGTGTCTTCATTTCTTTTGGAAAAATACTCAGAAATAGAATTGCTGGGTCATACAGTAGTTCTATTTTGTAAGTTTTGACACACTCTGTAATGATCTCCATAATTGCTACACCAATTTGCATTCCTGTCAACAAGGTGTGAGGGTCCCTTTGTCCCACAAACTTGCCTGCATTTATTTCTTGTATTGGAGACAGCCACTCTGTGGTCTTTGGGGTGATCACATTGTGTTTTTTATTTATACTTCCCCAGTGATTAGTGCTGAGCACCTTTTACGTGCCTATTGGGCATAATGTGTCTTCTTTAGAAAAGTGTCCCTTCAGATCCTTTGCCCATCTTTTAATCATATGATCGGGGTTTGGTTTTTTTTACTGTTGTTGTTGAGTTGTAGGAATTCTTTAAAATATTTTGGATATTGGCCCCTAATCAGACACATGATTTGCAAATAATTTTCTCCCACTTACTTGACTCTTTTTTTTATTTTGTGGATGTTTTCCTTTGGTGTCAAAGCTTTTTAGTTTGACATATACCTGTTGGTTTATTTTTGCTTTTGTTGCCTTTACTTTTCATATCAAATCAAATGATTGCCACTTGCTATCAAAGAACTTACCACCTATGTTTTCTTCTAGGAATTTTATGATTTCAAGTCTTACATTCAGGTCTTTAATCCATTTTGAGTTAATACATATATATATATGTATATACACACACACATATATATAATATATATAGTTTAAAGATTTATTTATTTATTCATACAGAACTGTAGTACAGGCCAGAGATGTGGAGGGTGATAGGATTCACCAGAGACAGAGCAGGGAGCAGAACAGGCAGATCGACGAAGTACACTACTGAGGGGAGCAGCTGGCGGGTCAGGAGGTCTGCCACACCATGTGGATCACCTCCTGGGCAAGTGGGAATCAAACTCATGCGGAAGTGGCTTTAGCTTCTTAGTACTGTTCTTTTAACCCACTGCGCCACCAGGGAGGGCCCTGAATTAATATGTTTATATAGGGTAAGATAGTGGTTTCATTCTTTCACACGTGACTGTCCAGTTTTCTGGGAATTGGATCTTTTATCACATGAAATAAAATTTTCCATTCCTCATATTATTTGTGTCTTAAATTTTATCTTTTCTACTGTTACAAAGCTATTTCAGCTTTCTTTTGGCTAACATTTAGCTGATAATGATAACAGGCTTTGTGTGTGCTTGTGCTTTATGTGTTTCTTTTACCTACTTAAAGCTAGGAGTTGATATTTACTAGCTATTATCTATTATATTTGACTTTAAAGCAATGACTTCAGACAATTTAAATGTAACTAATATCTGGCCCTGTCTGGTGGTCTAAGGGTTAAGATTTACTGCTACCACATCAATGGCCTGGTCCACCGGTGGTCTGAGTTCAAATGCAATCCCCTTCCAGGAGGCGCAGCTGACCTCTCCTGTTTTGTCCACTGCTCCTCTCAACAGTGTATTTCAGTGGATCTGCCTATTCTGCTCCCCTCTCTGTCTCTGGTGAATCCTCTCAGATACCACACCTCTGGCCTACACCTGTTTTTCCATACACAAAAAAAATAAAATATTTTAATATAAACAAATAAATATATAACATCTTAATTTGTAATTTCATTTTCTCATACTCTTCTGTCTCATTTAGTCCTCCCTATTTTAAGTATCTGCATTACAAGTACTTCACCCCAAGTCATTTTCAATACCAGTTCCCATATTGCAAACTTTCTAAGATCTTGCATGCCTACAAATACTTTTATTACATCTCATATTTAAATATTTTAGCTTAATATAAAATCTAGGCCCTTTTTATTTCTTTCAATAGCTTTAAATGTATATTCTGTTATTGCTGTGCACACAAGTGTTGCTTTGACAAAAACTAAAGTCACTGATTTTATATTTATTATATTAAAATAATATTTTAAAATCCATATGCTATAAATTTACTCTTTTAAATTACCAAGTCAGTGGATTCAATTTCAAGTACAACTCATTCACTTTTAGTATACTCAACTGAGTTGTATAACCATCGCCACAGTTGTCATTCCAGAAGACCTGCATCACCAAAAAGCAAACCCAATATCCGCTCACAGCAGTTCCTTGCCGTCCTCTCTACAAGCCTTGGCATTTGTTAACTTTCTGTCCCACAGATTTGCCTATTCTTAACATTTCGTATAAATGGAATCCCTCAAGGCATGACCTTTTGTATCCAGCTTCTATCACATAATATTTTCAAGGTTCGTTTGTGCTATGGCATGAAGCAGTACTTAATTCCTTTTTATGGGTAATAGTTTACTTATGACTGTGTCCTCTTCAGTGAATGAAAATGTGGGTTCTTTCCACGTTAGCTATTACAAAATAATGCTGCAGTGAACATTTGTGTACATGGCTGTGTGTGTGTGTATAATGAGATTTTCAGTTCTATTGAGATTGTGTTAGTGGAATTGCAGGGTCAGATGGCAACCTGACCCTTTTGAGGAAT
Source organism: Condylura cristata (assembly GCF_000260355.1). Lineage (NCBI taxonomy): Eukaryota > Metazoa > Chordata > Mammalia > Eulipotyphla > Talpidae > Condylura > Condylura cristata. The sequence continues at coordinate 63,382,676 of NW_004567109.1, read as the reverse complement.
GACAAACTGTTTCCCAGCCCAGCCCAATTCATGCCCACCAGCAATGTATAAGGGTTCCAGTTTCTCCATATTCTTTCCAGTACCTGTTATTTTCTGTCCTCATAGCTGTCCTAGTGAGTGTGAAGTCTCATTTTTAATTTGTATTTCCCTTACGGCTAATGATGGTTGTTAAGCTTCTTTTCATGTGTTGTTGACCACTGGGTTCTATTCTTTGGGGAAATGTTCATTCAAATCGTTTGCTTTTATTAGTTAGATTACATATATATATATATATATATATTTTAAAGATTTATTTATTTGTGCATACAGAACTGGGTGTATATAGGCCAGAGGTGCAGGGATGGTGAGTGGATTCACCAGAGACAGAGTGGGGAGCAGAACAGGCAGATCATCGAGGTACACTGCTGAGGGGAGCAGCAGGGGGGTCAGGAAAGGTCTGCCACGCCCTGTGGATCACCTCTGGGGCTGGCAGAGATCAAACTCATGCGGCAGTGGCTTTAGCTTCTCAGTGCTGTGCTTTAACCCGCTGCGCTGCCAGGGGGTTAATTAGATTGTATTTTTATTGTGAAATTGTGAGGATTCTTTATGTCCTAGATACCAGATCCTTATCAAATATATAATTGGTAAATGTTTCCTCCTGTCTGGGTTGTCTTTTCACTTTTCATGGTGATCTTTGAAGTTTGTTTTTTCACACCACCATCCCTTAAGTCCCTTTGACTATTCTTCTCTCCCATTCTTCACTTCTTTATGGCCACTTTTTTTTTTTCCTAAAGATTTATTTATTTATACATACAGAAGTTGGGTACAGGCCAGAGGTACAGGAGCAGTGAGAGGATTCACCAGCATGGGAAGCAGAACAGGCAGATGGACAAAGTACACTGCTGAGGGGAACAGTGGGCAGGTCGGGAGAGATCTGCCGGGCCATGTGTGTCACCTCTGGGGCTGGGGTCAAACTTGCACTGAAGCGGCTGCGGCTAGCTTGCAGTGCTGTGTCCTAACCCATGGCACCACCAGGGAGTGCCCACTTGTTTTTTTTGTTTGTTTGTTTTGTTTTTTGAGTGTTTTACTTTGCCAAATTGTCTGCTATGTAAATGTCCAAGATTTGTCTTCATCGTTCTGACTGGCTTCACTATACATAATTAATTCCTTTGAACTTCCTCCATTTTACTGTAAATGACTGCATTTCATCTTTCCATATGTCTTAATAATATTCCATTGTGTGGATAACTCTTGAACCATTCCTCTCTTGATGGGCATTTAAGTTGCCTCCATGTCCTAGCTGTTGTACATAGTGTTGCAGTAAACACTAGAGCATGTATTTTTTTGAGTGGATAGTTTCAATCTTTGGTTGCCCAAGAGTGGGAATGCTGAGTCATACACCATTTTCCATTTTTTAATCCAGCTCAATTTCCAAAATGGTTACACCAGTTTACATTCCTACCCACAGTGTAATGGGATTCCTCTTTCTCCCCATCCTCCCCAGCACTTTTTTTTTTTAAAGATTTATTTATTTGTGCATACAGAACTGGGGTACAAGCCAGAGGCTCAAGGGCAGTGAGAGGCTTTAGAGATAGAGTGGGGAGCAGAACAAACAGATCAACGAAGTACCTGCTGAGGTGGGTCAAGAGAGGTCTGCCGTGCCATGTGGTCACCTCCGGGGCAGGCGGGATCGAACTCATGAAGAAGTGGCTTTAGCTTCTCAGTGCAGTGCTTTAACCCACTGCACCACCAGGGAGGGCCACCAGTACTTTTTTTATGTGCCATCGCATCATAGTTTTAACCTGCATCTATCTCCCTTATTAAAAACAATAATAAACATTTTTCTATGCATCTTCTGGCCTTCTAGATATCCTCTTTGGTGAACTGGCCAGTTCTGCTGCCCATTTCTTTTTTTTTAAGATTTATTTATGCATACAGAACTAGGGTACAGGCCAAAGGTACAGGGGCAGTGAGGGAATTCACCAGGGACAGAGTGGGGAGCAGAACAGATAGCATGACAAAGTACATTGCTGAAGGGAGCAGGGGACAGATCAGGAAAGGTCTGCTGAGCCATGTGGATCACGTCCCGGGCCGGGGATCAAACTCGCACTGAAGTAGCTACGGCGAGCTTGCAGTGCTGCGTTTTAACCCATTGTGCCATCAAGGAGGGCCCGTGCTGCCCATTTCTTAATTGGGTTGTTTTTTGTAGTTCTTGGGTATTTGCCCCTTGCCAGTCATGTCATGTATAAATATTTTCTCCCTTTCAGTAGGATCTTTTTAATCTGTTTATATTTTCTTTCACTATGTAAAAGCTTTTTCATTTGAAGTCACCCCAATTACTTTACTTTTATTTCCCTTGCCATAGGGGTTGAGTGTTCAAAATCATTTGTATCACTGATGTTGTGGAGCATACCAATGTTTTGTTGAAGCACAAAAGAAATTTTTTGTCTTTAATCTCTGAAAGTATTTTTTTTTATTAAAAAGTTTATTTTCACATCATTTTGCACATTTTTTTTTCATCTCAATTGTAATCCCCACGG
>NW_004567109.1:63367274-63379612 GCF_000260355.1 Condylura cristata | reverse complement strand
CATAGTGGTTGTACTAGTTTGCATTCCCACCAGCAGTGCAGGAGAGTTCCTTTTTCTCCACATCCTCACCATTTGTTGTTGCTAGTTGTTTTAAGATATGCCATTCTCACTGGTGTGCATCTCCCTTATTACAAATCATGTTGAACATTTTTTCATGCTTGTTGGCCATCTGCATTTCCTCTTTGGAGAAGTGTCTTTTTAGTTCTTCTGCCCATTTTTTGATGGAGTTATTAAAAGTTATTTTTGTTGATAGTTATTTTTGTTGAGTTTCACCAGTTCTTTGTATATCTTTGGAAGCACAAAAATTTTTAATGTTGATGAAGTTCAGTTTATTTTTCTTTGGTTATTTGTGCTTCGGAATCATATCTAACCATTGCCTGATCAACCATCATGAAGATTTACATCTTTGTTTTCTTCTAAGATTGTAGTCTTAGCTCTTACATTAAGGTCTTTGATCCATTTTGACCCTTTTTGTGTTAGGTATGAAGTAGGGCTAGGTAACTGGACTCTCACACATAGCTACCCTTTTGTCCCAATACCAGTTGCTGAAAATCTGTTTTCCTATTGAATGGTCTTGGCACACTTGTCAAGAATCAATTGAAAGAATCAATTGATCATAAATATATTTTGTTCTATTGATCGGTTGATCTTGCTTCAGCTGCACATTCTAGATTAATTTTTTTTTTTAAGATTTTACTTATTTTTGCATGGAAGAACTGAAGTGTAAGCCACACGTGCAGTGGGTGAGGGCATTTGCCAGTGAGTGTGTGGGGAGCAGAACAGTCAGATCCACTAAAGTACACTGCTGAGAGGAACAGCGGACAAAACAGGAGAGGTCTGCTGTGCCATGTGGGTCAGCTCCCTGGCTGGGGATCAAATCTGTGAAGCAGCTGTGGATAGGTTTGTAATGCTGTGCTTTAATCCCTTGCCCCACCAGGGAGGGCCCTATAACATCTGATTTAAATCTTGTATAAGGATTTTAGAAGGTATTCCTTGGGGATTGCTTTTCCCACATTCCACCCCTGTACATGGTCTATTCTCTGTACCTTGCATAATTTTTTATTAAAAACTGGAAATTTAAATAATATAATGAGCCTCCTTGGTGGCCTAGGGGTTAGGTCTCACTGTTACAACCACTACTGCCTGAGTTCAATACCCAGCCAGGGAGCAGACCCACACGTCGCAGCAGACCTCTCATGTCTCACACGCTGTTCCCCTCAGCAGTGTACTTCAATGGATCTACCCGTTGTGCTCCCCACTGTGTATCTGGTGAATCCTCTCACCCCCTGCACCTGTGGCTTATACCCAAGTTGTTCTACACAAAAATAAATAAAACCTGTTAATAATGTGGCAACTTTAGAAATCATATGCCCTCCTCATAATTTATTATTGTTGATTTCTGTTGCTGCTTATTTTTTTACGACTTATTTATGCAAACAAAACTGTGGTACATGCCAGAGGTGCTGAGGTGGTGAGAGGACCCACCGGAGAGTGGGAAGCAGAGCAGGCAGATAAATGAGGTACACTGCTGAGGGGAGCAGCGGGCAAAAGACAGGAGAGGTCCAGCTTGCAGTGCTGTGCCCTAAACCATTTTACCACCAGGGAGGGTCCTGTTGTTGCCTATTTGAAGTTTTTTCTGAACTAGTTCTGTGGTCTTGTGCTCCTTGTCACATGCCACTGTTAGCACGTGGCTGGTTAGTTTAGTAATCATCCGATTAGGCAGAAATCTCAACTGTCTGGAACTGAGAAATCTCTCAGCCTTTAATAAGGAATTCTGTATGCACATTGGGACATGCCTTCAACTCTCAAAGGGTTTACACCTCCATCTTAGCCCCTAGGTCCTCCTTCAGAGCCTCAAGGTGGACAATGGGGAGAGCTCAGCTTTTTGGGTCTTTCCTAAACTTGCACCTAAACTTGCACAGAACACTGGGCATGAGCATAGCCCTGTGTATATGCACGGCTTTCTAGATTCCCAGGATGATAATGCTTTTCTTTCTATTGCTTCTTACTCTTTTTTTTTTTCTTTTCTCTGGGGTCATCTTGAGGGCAAGACCTTTTTATGTGCTTGTTTGGCATCTTGACTAGGTCATGATTCTAAACCAAAGATGCTATTAGTAAGTAGACACATTTTAAGTTCAGGTACTGGTAGTGAACAAGTAGCCTCAATCCAGCCTGTATCTATCACACACATAATTTGTTTTGGGCATATCAGAAAGCTGTCTTATAGTAGAAACACCCAGGAAGTGTTGCATGATCTGCAGTATAAAATTTTCAAGATAGTCTACAGGATGCCACTACTCACCCTTTAGACTGCGATTAGTAAAACACAATTCCGAGTGTTTTTGAGGCTGTGGAAGTATTGGAATTTTTTAAAAGATTTATGCATACAGAACTGGGGTACAGGCAGAGGTGCAGGGGCAGTGAGTAGATTCACCAAAGACAGAGTGAGGAGCAGAACAGGCTGATTGATTTAGTACACTGCTGAGGGGAGCAGCAGGCTGGTCAGGAGAGCTCTGCCGCACCACATGGGTCATCTCCAGGCCAGGGTTCAAACTCATGCCAAAGTGGCTTTAGCTTCTTAGTGCTGTGCTTTAACCTGCTGCATTACCAGGGAGGGCCCTCAATTGGAATTTTTTAATCTAATGGTGGGAATGTAATGTCACTACCCCTTTGGAAAGCAGTTTCGCAAAGTTAACCATACATTTATCATATAACCTAGTAATTCCACACCAAAGGAGAATCTGAGTGTATAGTTACAAAAAGACTTGTCAATAAATGTTCATAAGTGTTTTATTCATCATAGCCAAAAATCAAAGTAACCCAAGGTTCCATCAACAGGAGATTGGATGATTTTGTGGCATGCCCATACAATGGAATACTATGCAGTAATATAACTACTGAAATACACAATATTGATAAAATTTTTAAAACATACTGAGCAGAAGCCAGGCACAAAAAGGCCCATATTCTGATTCCATTTATATGACATTCTGGAAGAAGCAAAATTATAGTGACAGAAAGCAGGTCCATGGCTGCCTGGACGAGTAGTAGAGTGGGCACAGGTAACTCTGGGGAGTGACAGAAATATTTTGTATCTAAATTGTGGTGGAGGTTCCATTTGTCAAACTAAGTGACACTTTTTAAATGTGCAGCTGATTGTGTTAGTTATACCTCAGTAAAATTGATTTTTTTTTTAAAAGTCTTTAAAAAAAGGTCTACGAGCAGGGCCAGGTGAGGGCGAGTGAGTCAGAGCACTCAGTGTCTCCTGTGCAGTCCATGCCCGTGTGGCCAGATAGGCTGGGTTTGTAAGAAATGTTCTGGTATGAAGTTTTTTATTTTAAAATGTTAGCACCTAATCCAAAACCTGTGATGGGTAGCTCTCCTCCCTGCCCACCTGTGACTAGGCAGTAGTCTTTCCTTTCCCCTTTTCCTAACAAGCCTGCCATTTTAAAACATTAAAAAAAAAAAAAAATCTCTTAACATGCCACACAAGCTAAGCAAAATAAATCCACAAGGCTACATGGGACGCACAGCAGCCAGCCTGTGGTCTGTGCCCTAAAACATGCCACAGGCTCAGAGGTTGAGAGCCATGAACTGTGTGAATCAGTGACTTTTCCTGGAGGTGCTTTGCTTGACCCTCCTTGAGGTGGTGGTAGAAACATCTAATGCTATGTCTGTGCCCAGCCCTAAACCCTCTTGGGAGGGTTTAGATGGGCACATCCTCTCCCCTCCAGCTCTGCATCTCCTTGTGGCCCCTGGAATTCCTAATCTGGACTAGTCACATAAGCACCTGTAAAAGCAGGACAGCCCATGGGACCTCATGAGAACTCCATTTACAGCTGAGCACTGAGCCTAGAAGGCTATAGGTTGATGCTTTTACCACTGTCATTGGAATGTGTAGGGCATTTGCTGCCTACACCCACCCTGGGGATCCTCTGCTGGGCACCTGACATGCCCTTTGTCCCCTGGCTTAGTTTGGGGGCAACCCGGTGTCCTGTGCTGTGGGCCTGGCTGTCTTGGATGTCCTGGAGAAGGAGCAGCTGCAGGCTCACGCTGCCAATGTGGGCAGCTTCCTGATGGAGCTCCTTGGGCAGCAGAAAGCCAAGCATCCCATCATCGGGGACATAAGGTAAGGTTCAGAGCAGCAGTCACCACTGCCAACCCAGTACCTGCCGGAATCTGCTGTGGTGTCTTCCTTCACCTCCTTGTTGGCAGTTTTTCTCTCCACAGAGGAACTGAAACACTGAAGTGATAGCACCAAGATTGTTCTTCTAAAGAGGGCAAAAACCACTCTTCAAACTGCACTTACACCCCCCACCCCTGCTCCACTTCCTCTGGGAACACAAGTACCCCTCCTCATCAGTTACTTCCTTAAACTTTCCCACCCTCGAAGGGTCCCAACTGCTCTCAGCCTCCCCTAGAGGCAGAGGTAACAATTCCCAGTGGACGTTTCAACAGGTGCTTGGCTGAGACCAAGGACCATGGCCCTCAGGCCTGGCCTGAGATGCCACCTTCTGCTCCAGGGGCGTTGGGCTCTTCATTGGTGTGGATCTGATTAAAGACAAGGCTATGAGGACACCAGCAACTGAAGAGGCTGCCTACTTGGTATCCAGGTATTTTGTTTTTTCAAACATCTTTACAGTACCTCTCCTGTCACTCTCACCAGGGATTGCACCCAAAGGAAGTGGTCATCAGAGCAGACAGGTGGGGGGAGTGGGAAGAGCCTCTCTCTGCACATGGAGAAAATGACCCACCAGGCCTGGATGCCAAAGCTCTTGGCTTCGAGGAGCACCAATCAGACCCAGGCTGTCTGAGAGCACTTCTCAGGAGCCACACTGGGGCCTACATGTATCCCCAGAACAATGACTTTTAGGGGTGGTCAGGACCCAGAAACCCCAGCCCCCATCCAGTTTCTTTTCACTTTGCAGGACCCATACCTTGAGGCCTTCCCCTTCTTTTTGTCTTCTTTCCTAACTCCTGTATTTCCCCTCCCCATACTTCTAACGTGTATATTCTTGCTCAGATTATAAAGTGGGCTGTCTTGAATTGGTATAAAAGCCAACATGCTGATTCAGAGTAACCCATAAGTGGCCCTGTCTGGCACAGCCACCAACTCACCCTCTCCCCCAAGAGCTTGCAAATCAGGGGCAGGGGCTCAGTGAGCCACTAAGGAGTTAGAGTCCCCCTCACCGCAACACCCCCTCCACCACTACCACCAGCCTCATAACCCCTCAATGAACCTTGTTTGGGGATGTTCCACCTAGTCACTGCTAGATAATGGCAGGGCTGGATGTGAAGTCCAGACTTTGTTCTAGCAGTGGTCACAGCCAGGGAGAAAGGGAACACAAGGAAAGCACCACCGCCCCTTTCCTGACAAGGAGGTATGTATGGTCAGTGTAATCTAATCAGCCCCTCTCAGGGGCTAAAAGAACTTCACACTGCCAATGATCAAGAACTGTGAGGATAGCGTTCCCCAAAACAAGCTGAAATTCACACCAGTTAATCCTGACAAGATGACCTTGGAGGCTGGAGGGGTGGCAGGGTACAGGTTGGCAGGAAAGTTACTGCTCTGCATGTTAAGATGGTAGGCATCTTCCAACCAGAGCAAACCAGTGTCCCACAAAGCAGAATTAAGTGGTAGAAGCAGAAACCCTGACCATCTGCACTGGCAGCCCCTTGTGGCTCCAGGGACAGATGCAGCAAGGCCCCTCCTCAGGGGCTTAACACCAGGTACCTCAGGCTGGGGCCTCAAGATGGGCATGAAAATGGGTGTATGTGGTGTATTCTGGTCCAAACTGGACTATGAAGTCTTTAAGGGCAGTGTGGCCGAAATTCGAACCCATGACGTCATGGTGAAGGGTCCTTCATGGTACTTACAGGCTGAAGGAGAACTTTATTTTGTTGAGCACTGACGGCCCCGGGAGGAATGTGCTCAAGTTTAAGCCCCCAATGTGCTTCAGCTTGGACAATGCACGACAAGTTGTGGCAAAGCTGGATAACGTCCTGACAGGTGAGTGGTTTACCTGTCTCTGGAGCCCACCCCAAGTATGTGCTGGACAGCACAGGGAGCAACAAATCCAAGGTCCTCCTGCCTGGGCCCTTTTTCTAATTCTTGCCTGTGCCTGGAAAAGCCAAGTCCCAACTGCAATGGGAGTGTGCAGATCCCAGTGTATTCTTAAAGCTACCTTGAGATGCTGGCTGGATTCTCATGCTGTGCTATCTTTAGCTACTAGGAGTTTTGCAGCCAGACTGTTAACATGCTAAATGAGTGCTCGTCATATTCCCAATCCTTCCTCTAGGAAGGTAGGTCAACCCAATTCAACTTGCCTGTGCACCAAGGCCACTTTGCATGAGCATGCTGCTCAATGGAGACCCAAAATAGGCCAAACCCCTTTCACGGTAGAACTCACAGAAGCACCCTCTATACACACACGCACGCGCGCACGTGTACACACACACACACACTCTCTTCACCATCATCCCAGCCCACTGGAGGTAAGAGGGGGCTTCTAAGTTTCTAAGTACAATTTGAGTTGTCACAAGACCTGCTTGGGTAAAGGGATGAATATTCAGTGAGCTTAGGGGAGGAAAGGACTTGAGATCCTTGGCAGAGGTGAACGGTTGAAATGTAATTATGGTTGAAATATAAATTATCTTTTTCAGACATGGAAGAAAAGGTGAAAAGTTGTGAGACACTAAGACTAGAGCCAGGAGGCAGCCCTGGCCCTTTAGGTGAGTGGGGCCCTTGCCTCTTGCTCTGAGAGGCTAGCCATTAACAGTGGCTCCCTTTACTCCTCAGCCAGTTTGCTCAATACTGGCTCTGGCTACCTTGGGTTGTGTGTCTACTTCATCAGAAATACTTGCAAATGGACCCTGGAAGAAGAGCACGGCCACACCAAGTCTGATTGGCTCCTCTGTATGGCCCAATCTCATTTCCCAATTAAATTTTCCCAGACACCCAATATTCACCCTGCCCTGGGGACAGTAAGCCTCAGTTCACTTCCCACATAACTGCCTGAATGCTCCAGCATTTTATCTAAAAAAAATTGGAAGTCCTGGGTAGGGTAGTCACCTCGGTCATGGAAGGTACTAGGCTTTCCAAAAAGATCAGTAGCCTCAGTTCAGCCCAGACCAGGCCAAGCAGGTGAATAAGCTTGATGTGGGAGGAGGCCCCAGCACGCCCTGGAGCACCTAACACCCCCTATTCACAGCATACCCCACACTCACCCAGGTTTGGGGGTTTTTAAATTTTTATTTCAAAAGCTTGGATAGCTTCAATATCCAGGTTGTGGCAAAATCAGGACACGTGTAAAATACCTTACAATACATTAGATTCCCAAAAGGTACCAAAAAGTACAGTAAAATTAACACTTCCATTACAGGAAATGTATGACACAAATAATATAAAATTAAATGGTGAAAAAAAGGTGACACTGGTTTCCTAAGATACAGTTTTACTCTTTACAACCAGGGTCCACAGGTCCAGGCTGCAGAGCGGCAGCGGAAAAGCAGACCCTCCAATCTGGTTCTGGGTAACCTGGTATTAAAATCAGCCCATACTGCCGCTCTGGCCTGAGACCCACACGCTGCCTAAAACAACTAGAGCTCTGGAAATAGTAAACAGGAGAGTGATTTCCAGGGGGAAAATTTTAAATAAGATGCACATGGGACAGGCCATAGAAAGTTTGCCAAGTTAAATTTGGTACATAATTGTTTGTGTTCACTTGATATCCAAACAAAGCGTGTGCGGTCAGCTGGGCACTCCTGAAGAAGCCTCAGTATGGCTTGTAGTTATTCTGGTGGCCACCACGTCGCTGGCTCTTCCCGTAATTTGTACTACCCTGACCTAGGGACAAGAACAATAATGATAATAGCTACAACTTACTGAGCATTTACCCCTGTGCCAGGCGCTTGACATGCATCCTCTTTGGAGCCAGGATACTTTCCCCACCTTCTGATTCCCGCAAGCTCACAAGCTCAAAAATTCCATAGCTCCAGTGACCATGCCAGGCCACAAAGCCCAGCCTTTCCGACTCCAAAGCCCCTGCTGCCAATGGCTCCTGCGCTGTCTGTCCTGCCTCCCAGGTGGATGGGCGGATGGGGCCTCCCTCTCTCCTACTTACTGTAGTCGTAGCCGGGGCCGTAGCCGTAATAGCCATAGGGCGAGTAGTCGTAGCCGCCATAGCCGGGCCCGTAGCCCTGCTGGTAGCCGTAGCCCTGGTTCCAGTAGTTGCCGTAGCCCTGATTCCAACTCTGACTCTGACCTGTGGGGGGAGCAGGGCACAGGGGCCCATGGACCATTTAGCATTTGCAGGAGCTAGGATGGAGGAAATCCTGCCCTTTGGGTGGCGGGGTTACTATGGCAACTGAGGCAGAACTCAAGGAATTGCTATCCTAGTGTAGACGGCCTGGGTCCAGTTCTGTACCTGAGACCCAAGCAAGGGATCAGAGGTCAGACAGAATACTAACTTTGCTCCAGACCGATGAGGCAGCAGCTTATTCACTGGATTCACCCTGATCACCACCACCCCCTTCCCTGGCAGCTTGGCCTTGAAAAGGATGGAGTTCAGGCTTTGGAGTCAGAGGGGCCTGGGACCAAAGGAGGTAAAGCGCCTGGCACAGCCCTGTCCTACCTTCTGCCCACCCCACCCACGGGTGTACCAAGACTCTGGACTACCAGAGCCAAGCACAACCTGTTTCAACTCCCAATCTTGAGCTTATTATATAGCACACAAAGGACCCCTCCGCCCCAGGGCCCCAAGCCCCATCACAGACTTGCTCTTCCATTCCAAGCAGCAGCAGCAGCAGCAGCAGCAGCAGCACCACAGCCCAGGAGAACCATTCTGGCTCCTGCCCACCTGCTACATTCAAGCATCAGGGGCCAGAAAAGCCCCCAAGACAGGCACAGAAGCTCCATGCAGGCAGGGCAACAGGACCCATCTTCATTTGGGTTCCACTCACCTCCACTTCCACCGCCACCACCACTTCCACGGTTCCCTCGGTTGCGGTTCCCACGACCCCCAGAGCCATACTGCTGCTGCTGATAAACCTCTTTGGGCTGGGCCACCTTGATTTCACACTGGAAGTCGAGAGGACAGTTGGGTCAGGGACCACGCACACTCATTAACGTTTAGATGGCAGATCTGGTCTGTCTCCTCAAAACCAAAATGTGCTGGGATGAAAACTCACATCAGGCTAGCAATTCTTAGCAAAACTGAAACCTAGCTGCTGTGGAGTAAGTAGCATGTCAATTGGGAAACGGATGGCTGGATCAATGCCCGTCTAGTATACTAGACTGTACCAGGTGGCAAATCTGATACCACCTTCGTCTCACTGAACAAGGGAATCAGATGGTTTTCTGGATGAAAGGTCTAGGGGATAAGGATGCTTTTTTTTTTCTTTTACAGAAGAAATGAAAGATCCCACCACTCAGTAAATCACCCCTGCTGATCCAGACCTCCATCAAGACAAGATAGCCCAAGACTCAGAGCAGGGCTTGCCTGAGGCCATGCCACTACCCACACTCTTCTTCCAACACTGACCTAGTGTTGGAATGGGCCAGCTCTATCTCCTCAACATCCAGAGTATTTTTTGCTCAAAAATCTAAGCAACCTTTTCTGAGTCCCTGCTTCTATAAACCAGAAATGTATTTTCAAAGCCAAGTCCTCAACACATCCCCCCCACCCCCATTAAGACCAATAGTAAAACATGCTGGCTTACTTGCAAATTAGCAAAGTGATACAATTTTCTGTCTTGTTAAATTAAAATGCTAACTATAACTAAACAGACAAACTGTAAGATGTACTACCAGCAGATTAAAACTACCCCATGTAGTTATGCCCCTTTCATATCATGGCATAGAAAGTATACAACTAAGCAGTAATAGGTCACCAACTCATCTCACCCCCCAAAATTTTAGGATCCAACACTGCATCCAGATCTTAATTCTCAACAGGACTGAGGCTTCCAGAAGCCTCACCCTACCTTTATACACTTTATCTGCCAGCCACTCCTGCTCAGGCAGGGGCTGCCACACCCTGCAGTGACCCCACCCTCAACTCCCAACTGCCTCCTGGCCACCTGGAGATCTTTTAAGAACTACCTTCTCTCCAGAGCAGTTCTGAAAGGAGCTACCACCCCTTGCTGTATGAAAAACCAGCCTTGGTTGGATTTAAGCTTCCCAGGGCACTGGGAGCTCTTTATTAGGATCTCTGCCTGGGTGAGGGTTACAAATGTGTATGAAGTTGTTTAAGGAAAGATTCAACAATGTTCCACATAAGGGAAGACTTAAATACAGAAATCAATGAATGACAGAAGTTCTAGAATCCCCTGAGATCTTAACTACAGGCCTTATACACTGTGGCCTCTCCAGCTTCAAATGAGAACTCAGCCTACTAAACATGCTCTAAATCAAAAGCTACTCTTCCTCTCCTGTCTCACATCTGTATTTATTGTCACTCCTAACACCAAGCAAAGAGTCCCTGAAAAGAGGGCCATTTCCCCTAATCAGAACAATCTCTATTGCTGGAAAGCTCCTGCAGGCAGCCTCACCACCCCAAACCCACACCACCTTAAGGGCCAGCTCTCCAACAGCAGGCCAGGCACCACAGCCAAGGTCATTACCTTGCTTCCACTAATGGTATGGAACTTTTTCTCCAGAACTTTTTTCACAGGTTCCTCTTCTTTAAAGGTGATGAAGACAAAGCCCCGTCTCTTATTTGACTTAGGATCCATTGGAAGCTCAATGGCCTCAATCTGTAAACACAGGAAAAGCTCAGGACGAGCGCCCACCCCAACCCAGGGCTTATAAGGAACCCACAGAGGGAAAAAACCCAGAACAATCTGAGAGGGTAAAAATGAAACCTTACTGAAGGCTCCAACCTGCCAGGCCTGCCAAGGACCAGAAGGTGTCAACCTCAGGATAGCTGAAAGGTCACTCACCTCCCCAAACTCGCCAAAATACTCTCTAATCTTCTCCTCAGTGGCTTCAGGATTCAGACCCCCCACAAAAATTTTCTTTACCGGGTCCTTCTTCATAGCCATGGCCTTTTTAGGGTCAATGACTCGGCCATCCAACCTGTGCTCCTTCTGGTCCAGTACCTACACCAACAGAAAAAAGCCAGGTTCTAATTCAGCTGGACAACCCTGGAGTAAAGCCCTTCTTTTGGAACCACAAACTAACACAGGTACACACAAAAAAAACCCTTCTTCAACTAAACTACCACACCAGTTTTTTTCAGGTTTTAGATACAGCTGGTATTTAATAGATGCCAATAACCACCCCAACCCCATTCGTTGGGCCCATCTATGGGCTCTCTTCCTGGGCAGGCAGCCCCAGGTTAAGTAAAGCAGCAGTGATTAAGAGAATAGGAAGGCACTGGGCTGCTGGGATTGGAATCCTCACTTTGCCCTTTACTAGCTGTGTGATCTCTTCTACCTAAACGTCCCCTAAAACAAATTAAGCTTGTTTTCTTTTATGCAGAACAAGACTGAAATGTCGATTTGGACTATTCCTCACAATAAAACATTTGCTATAACAGTATCCAAAATAGATACAAAGAGGTAATATGTGTGAACTATCACCAGGCTATCCTCACTCCAATTAATCTGTATTCCTAATCCCTTCAAAAACTGGAAAATTCGTTTTTCCCAAAGCACTCAACCACATGCAGAACAAATTAATCTGAGAATGTGACTTCTTAGAGAGACCACTAGTAAGGAGCTAGTCTGGCTTACCTTCTCCACACTGGCTGCATCTTTGAAAAGGATAAACCCAAACCCTCTTGACCGGCCAGTGTTGGGATCCATTTTTATTGTACAGTCAACGACCTCTCCAAATTTGGTAAAATAATCCTTTAGATCCTTTTTGCTGGTATCCCAGCTCAGGCCACCAACGAACATTTTTCTGAAATGGCAGAGACAGACACATGGCAACAAGTCTAATAAGCGAGCTGTGACTGGAAAAGGCTGGCACTGGGCGACTTTCAACAGCAATAAAGCCACCAGAGCAAAAGTCCAAAGCATTCCACCTTTGGAAGATGTTAGCGCTCCACAACCCTCCCAAATTCAACCGTGGCCCTTACACAGTTTCATGAGACCCTGCAGCCCCCGACTTGGAGGGAAAAACAACTTCGCAAGTGGTACAGGTCCTGAGCGCATAGCACTAGCGGCAGTTTGTCTAGCAAACCACGTATCAGAGGGCTACGATCCCCCTGCCAGTCTTCACCACCTCCGCCAACTCGTTCTTAAGGGAACTCGAGGTTTCCGGGGGCCGACACCACGTTCAGCCCGTGACTCCGCCCTCGGCAAGAGGCGGAGGGCGGGCGCGGCGGGGCGCG
>NW_004567109.1:63338731-63367033 GCF_000260355.1 Condylura cristata | reverse complement strand
CCCGCCGCGTGGCGCCAACAAAAGGCGGCCCCGGAACAAAGGCGGCGCCCCGTCGGCCTGCGGCCGCACCTACCCCGCGTCCTCCTCGTTCTTGCTGGCGTTGATCTGGTCGCCCTCGGCGCCGTTCTGGTTGCCGGCCGGTGGTGCCGCACTCACACCTCCAGCGCCCGACGCGACCCCCGGGCCTGTCCCGGCCGGCGACTCGCCTTCGGGGGCGGCCTCGTGCCCGTTCTCGGTGGCGCCTGTAGTCTCCATAGGCTGCTCTTCACCCGCTTCCGACATGCTTCGCCGGGACGCAGCGGCTCCTGCAACGAGCGGCCACACGCGGCCAAAGCGCGTCAGGCCCGCACGGTGCCCGCCCCGGCGACCGCCCGCCGCCCGTGGGCCCGGCCGCTCACCTCGCCGCCGATGACGCCGCGAGGCCCGCTCGTCCCCACCCGCCGAGAAGGCGCCGCGGCTCAGCCGCGCTCCCGCTCGCTCTGTCGGGGATCGCCTCCGTCCGCTGACGGAGCCACCGAGCCCTCGCGCCCTGCTCGTCGGCCGCCGCACCGAACTCACCGACCCAAAAACTGGCTCGGGCCCGCGCGGTGCCGCTGCCTGACAATGCCGACTCGTGGCGCCCTTTATAATACCGGAGCCGAGCCCACCTCGCAACAAGATGCATGCTTATTGGCTGCGTCCTCCCATCATTCAACCTTCCGCCGCTGTCCTATTGGCCACGGAGTCTCGCGCACGCTAGATGCGGGCGGGCTTTGTCCTCAGTTTAGAACCCGCGCGAGCCGGGGCCTTTACCGAGGTGGCCCCAGGCCGGACCTGAGGCAGGCCTCTTCCCGAGCTGCAGGCGGCCAAGCACAGGACCGAGCAACTGCAGACACACCTTCCGCCCTCCGAGGCCGGAATCTTTCCCCCCAGTGCGCGCCCTGCCGGCGTGGATAGTGTCAACCATTCCGTTTCCCCAAAGAGGAAGGGCTCGCGGAAGTCTCGCAAAACAGACTCGCCGGGTTGAAGTGCAGAAGCCACCTTCGAAACTGGGCGCCTAGGCTCCCGCGAGGCCCTCGGCCCGGAGGGATTTTGACGAAGCCCGCTGGTCCCCCTCATGTTGGTGCCCGCGCTTCCGGGCTTTCCCGGGCTTTCCTCCCTTGGCAGCCAAAAGCAGCCGAGTCTGCAGGCGTCTGGTGCCCAGCAGGCTTGGGCCTGCTTATGACAGGAAGAACTGCGACCCAAACTTAGGTAGTATAGGCACCACTTTGATAATTAGCATCGTATTATCCTTTCACGTATTTTTTTTTTCATTTAGCTCATTTATTTTTGCGGAAACATTTTAAAAAATGACCTGTCAGCCCTGTGAAATCATGAGGGGTGGAGTAATAAATTAGTTCCTTTTTTTCTGATACAAACCCCTTAATATTATCTCCTTGACCACCAAACTTGAAAAACCTAATTAATCCCGTAATTCCATTTAATCTGAGTGCCGGCTTCTATGGACCTATGAAACCTGGGGATTACCTAATAAACAACACAAGAAGCTAATGTTGCCCTACAGATTTCTGCAGCCAGGTCTGTGCGATTGGGTGGGCATTCTGTCTTCTCCTGACAGCCCTCTGGAAGGTGGTACTATCATTTAGAAATAAGAAAATGGAAGCCCAAAGCCACCACCCAAGGCTGATTCCCTAGTTCTGCTTGCGAGTGGAGTGCCATGTGACTGAATATGGACAATTTCACTTTTGGGGGGAAGATGAAGAAAATATGATTTGACCAGACTGCTCCACATAACCCCCTTCCCCAACAGTCCCCCTAGAGGTAGGGCACCCACAGATGTCCTCTGGTACATTTCCAGGCTAGTGTACAAAACTATAATTCACATATCTTCCCATAATCTTGGTAGTTTCACTGAAATCTGATTATTTGCAAAGATGTTCCTAGCAAACACCCCAGCCCCACCCACCAGCCCTCACCCATCTAGTGGAAATAAGGGCCAGGAATGCAGTTCAGAGGAACTGATGGGCACAGGCGCCCAAGCACTGAAGACAATTCAGGCAATTAAATTCAAAGTCAAATAGGCTAAGTGTAACCACTTGACGTAAATACTGGATGCATAACTTCTTTTTTATTCTTTTCATTTATGATTTCTTTTTAATTTGGGGGGGCTTTACATTTTGCTTTTCCATATGTGCACATGTTCCACTCACCCTATACCAGACCACCCATACCAATACCCCATATGCCTCTGAGGTCATAAATTCACTGGATCTCTGGGCCCTCCCTGGTGGCACAACGGATTAAAGCACAGAGCCATGAAACTGTCCACAGACACCAGCGAGGGAGGTAACCCACATGGTGTAACAGACCTCTCCTGACCCATCGGCTGCTCCCTCAGCAGTGTATTTCAGTCAATCCACCTTTTCTGCTCCCTACTCACTCTGGTGAATCCTCTCACCCCTAGCACCTCTGGTCTGTACCCCAGTTCTTGTATACATAAATAAATAATCTTTTTAAAAAAAAAGGGTGAGAATAACATTTGAGCAGTGCTATACAGTTTGCAAAATGTTTTCACCACCATTACTTTAACAAAACTTAAACATAGCTTTGTGAGGTTTAGAATTTACACACAAAAACGCTTGAAAGCAGGGCCTCCCTGGTCGGTCAGGGATTAAAGTCTCAGTACTATCAAACTATCACCAGCCACTTCCAGCCACTCTGGCATGAGCTTGGTCCCTGGCTACATGGTGCAGCAACCTCTCCTGTTTCCCTCAGCAGTGTATTTCAGTACATCTGCCTGTTCTGCTCCCCATTGTCTCGGTAAATCCTCTCAGCATCATCCCACACACACACATCTATGGCCTACACCTCATATTTTGTATGTGTAAAAGTAAATGAAAAAAAAAAAAAAAAAAACACTGAAAGCAAATAGCTAAAAGTAGGCCACAAAGCCAGTACCTCCAACTCCACAATGAGGACTTTTTCCAAAGTTCCTGTCTACTGTAGGGCACAGGCGTCCCTGAGTTCCTGAGTTCCTGTAGTCTAAATTATATTTCGTATGAGATGAAATATCCTGAGGCTCAAGTGAAGTGATAGCTTAGAAAATACTTTATAAGATGGATTGAAGACAAGTGGGGATCAGCCTCAGGACAGAATACTGTAATTTTCTTAGGGAGGCAGGACAGTAGGCTGTTTGGAAGTAATAGGAAGTCCCTTTGATATTCTTGTTATTGGGCTCCATTGTAGATTCTATAGAGAGTAACTTCCATAACAACGAGATTCTCAAATTGGTTAGGAGCCAATTACTTCCTCAAATTCCTTAAGAGGCTCAGAGTACAGGATCCTAATTTTGGGGATACAAGCTGCCAGGCTTACACATCTATTGTACAGAATCACCAATCAAGAATAGTGAGATGAGGGGGAGGGGGGCGGGAGGGCCCTCCCTGGTGGCACAAGGGGTTAAGTTTCAGCACTATTAAGCTATAGGTAGTCACTGCAACATGAGTTCAACTCCCAGCAGAGGAATTGACCCACATGGAGCAGACCTCTCCTGTCTCACCCCCTGCTCCCCTCAGCAAAGTATTTCAGTAGATCCACCTATTCTGCTCCCCACTCTGTCTCTGGTGAATCCGCTCATTCCCCCCTCCCCCCACACATCTCTGGTCTACACCCCAGCTCTTGTACATACATACATAAACAAATCTTTTTTAAAAACTAGAGATATTGGACATTTTGGTTGTTTTTTAAGTGTCATGAATTAATTTTCTCACCTCCTCCCCTTTGTAGCTGCGTCTGCAAAAGTATAAGTTGCAGGTGTTAACTGCAAATAGGTGGTGACCACTGTGGCAGGCCCTGCTTTGGCTACTTCCCACAGGTCTTTGGATTTCAGCTCATTTAGGCCTGACTCTGGTCCAGCTGGAAAAAAACCTTCTAAAACAGTAGTGAGCAGTAGAGTAGTAGTTCTCATTATGTGAGAGTGTTCTGAGAGTGAAGTCCTAGCCATGAAGAGGGAGACATTTGGGGCTCACAGAACCCATGCCCCCACCTATCTCCTGGATGGTCTGTAGGTGGAGGGGTCATTTCCAGGCCCAAGCCCCTCCTCTGCCCATCACCTGGAGGCTATGTGTTCTGCATGACTGAGTTACATTCTGAGAACCATACACCCTCATCAGAGAAGCACACTCTTCTGCTTATTGAACCCACGCCTTCCTGCCTCTGGAGAAGTATTTGCAAATTCTGTTCCCTCTATCTGAAATAATTTCCCCAAAATTGCACCCCTCTAACTCTACATCTGTGTGGGTTGAATTACATCTCCCACCACCCCTACCCCCTAAACCTGTTCAAGTCCTCACCCCTGGTATCTGTGCATGAGACCTTATTTGGAAATAGGTTCTTTGCAGATATTGTGAAGTTAAAATTAGGTCAAACTGGAATAGGGTGGCCACTTAATTCAATATGATGGATTATGGGCTGTAGTATGCCTTAGAAGAGAAAACACAGATGAAAGCACAAGAAAATACCATATGATAACCAGGGAAGAAATTGCAATGATGTGTCTACATATCACTAAATCTAGTTCTTAGTTCCAGCTGTCATAAACAAATACTATACACTGAAGGGCTTAGGCAACAAGCGTTTATTTCTCATAGTTCTAGAGGCTGTGAAGCCCAAGATCAAGGTGTTGCAAGATCTGGTGTCTGGTGAGGGCCCACTTTCCTAGTTTACAGATAGCTGGTCTCTTTTTAGAAAGTCACTAATCCATTTATGAAAACCCCACATTCATCCAAACCTAGTTACCTCTCAAAGATCCCATTTCCAGATATCTACATATTGGGGACTAGGCTTTCAACCTCTGAACTTGGAGGCCCACAAGAACCAAACAACTCTAAATTGATGATGCCATGAAAAATGAGGAAGGTTCCTCTACCTGGAGCCTTCAGAGAGCATGTGGCCCTGCCAAAACCTTGATCTTGGACTTCTAGAGTTGTGAGACAATACATTTCTGTTACTGTATAATACAATACCTGGCTTGTGGTAATTTATTACAGCATTCCTTGCTAACACAAGGCCCATTAAATTTCTATTTCTCCATAAAGGTCCTGGCATGCCCCAAGGAAGGGTGCTTCTTCTTTTTTCTTCATACAGAACTGGGGTATTGGCCAGAGTGGGTAAGAGGATTCACCAGAGACAAAGTGGGCACCAGAACAGGCAGATCAAGGAAGTACACTGCTGAGGGGAGCAGCGGACAGGTCAAGAGAGGTCTGCCTCACCATGTGGATCACCTCCAGAACCAGGGATAGAACTCACACTGAAGCCACTGAGGCTAGCTTGCAGTGCTGCACTTTAACCTGCTGTGCCACCAGGGAGGGCCAAGAAGGGCGCTTCTTAAAGCACAAGATTACACAACATTGACACTCACCATGAGCTCAAAGAAATCCTTCACCCCAACGACTGTAGTGAGCCCTTCAATACCTGCAGGATGCATATAATCTGCGATTACAAACTGGTTCTTTGTGGACTGATCTGACTCTCCTATGTGTTTTCTTGCCCTATGCCATGTTCTGGACATCTCAAAGCATTATTTGCCAACATGTACAAAGAATAACATTTCCACAAAGTGTTTTATTTGTATTTTAGTTACTGTTAGATGCAACTCTAACAGTCAAGAGCTGAGTCATACTGCCCCCTATTGGGTCCTTACTCCTGGGTCCCCTGTGCCCAGCCTCTTGGCCATAAAGAATGCCTCTACTTTGTGGCAGGTCAGGAACCCAGTAGGTCAACCTGATGCCCTGCTCATCTTCTCCTAGTTCAATCCATCGCTGAGGCTCAAATGAACCTTAATTACTCTGAAACCTGCTCTCACCTGATACTTTTGCATCAGAGGGCTGTCAGTCAAGG
Source organism: Condylura cristata (assembly GCF_000260355.1). NCBI lineage: Eukaryota > Metazoa > Chordata > Mammalia > Eulipotyphla > Talpidae > Condylura > Condylura cristata. The sequence goes on along the minus strand of NW_004567109.1, from coordinate 63,361,156 downwards.
CGGGTTATACCATGGTACCAAATAGACCTAAATAGCAGAGAAGATTGTTTTTTAAAGATTAGCAGCCTTGGGTGAATTTCAGGCCTGAGAAACTGGTCTCTTCCATGTGGTCATTTAGGGACTCAAGGCCCTTCCACCCTGTGGCCCTCAGGCCTTGTCATCTGCACACACTGGGTACAAAAAAGAGCAGTGAGAAGCTAATGTGGGAGTCTCATGGTCCAAAACTGGAAGCAACACATCTTATTTCCATACACATTTCCTTGGCTAAAACTGTCTCGGCCTCACCTTATGGCAAGGGACACTGAGAAATGGGCCCAGCTCAGTGTCCAATCTTCAGTATGATCACGTCCACTCTTTCAGTTGTGTGTGAATGACAATGAAGGGAGACATGAGAAGAGACTTTTGTCCAGTCAGCCAGCATTATAGGAAATGTGACCAGGTGCTGCACAGGGAACCCAATGGCCTCCACCCTCAGAGGCCACCCTGACCTGGGACTGCATCTACTTACCACATGGTAAGAATGAAAGTTCAGGGAAGCTCAGGGGAACAGGCACATGTGGGAGGGACATGGGTCCAAGCCAGGGAGGTGGATGGGGAGGCCAAAGCTTCCCTAGGGCACAGATGTTCATGAGATGAATGGGGGTTCTCCAGGTGGCGAGAAAGGTCCAGGCAGAAAAGACACACTGAGCAAAGACTCAGCACTTGAGAAGCACAGACTGTTGGGAGAAACCACAAGCAGCCCCACATGACAGAGAGGAGTTGAGATTGTGGTAGGAGAGGGGCTTTACACACATGACAAAGGGATCCGTTTAGCCACAGGAAACAGGAAGCCAGTGAATACTAAGCAGGCAATAGTCAGGGGAGGAGATGGAGAGTAGACAGTGATGAGGGACTTAAAAGAGTGTTAGTAGGCAAAACTCTGTATGGGCTGGGATGGGCAATAAACTGGAAAGGTGAACTAGAACTACTCAGTGGAAGGCCTTGAGAGCTGAGCATGGCAAGGAAGGTGGTGGGTACTCTGCCTCTCTCAAAAAGAAAACAGCCCCACCCTTGCTTCCTGACTGTGAGGAGGCACAGATGTATGGTTTGTTTTCTCCATCCATTTCTTCTAGTATATTGGTCCCTGGTGGCTATGAAAGGGATCAAGAGACAACCCATTTCAAAGTCAAGTCCAAACTCCTTAATAATAGAGAAGAAAAACAAGAGTGAGATAGGGGAGTGTCTTAGTCCGTTTTGGTGCTATAACAAAATATCACAGACTGTGAGGCTTATAAAAAACAGAAATTTATTCTCACACTTCTGGAAACTAGAAAGTCCAAGATCCAGGCACCAGCAGATTTGCTGCCTGCTGATGACCCACTTCCTGGTTCAGAAGGCTGTATTCTCCCTGCATCCTCACATCACAAGGGCAGGAAAGTGCTCTGGGGTCTTCCATCTAGGCAATAATCCCTTTCAGGAAAGCTCTACCCTCACGACTTAAGCATCTCTCAAAGGCCCCACTTCATTTCATCACATAGGAAGTTAGTATTTCAACATAAATTTAGGGGGACACACTCATTCTAGAGCAGGGAGTAACTTGTCCGGTGGCACTCAGGCCAGGCACTCAGGTCTCCCTGTGCAGTGCCCTCAGCTCCCCAGTGCCCTTCTGAGACACTAACATTTTGAGACAAGAGGCAAGCAAAGGTTTTCCTTCTCTCACTCTGAGCTTTGAGTATGAAAGATCAAAGCAATGGACAGAGAAACCCCACCTTTCTCCAGCAAGCCAAGAACAAGGAAGCCACAAGTTGTGCCAAATCCCTAGCACCTCCTACTTCCTTCTGCCTCCACAGCAGAGGGAGTGGCCAGACAACTCCTGGGCCTCAGAACAAGCGCAGAGAGCCAATGCTCAGGCAGTCAGTCTCCTTTGTCCCCAGCACAAGGCCTGAGCTGGCACCATGTACCAAGAGGAGCTATAGGGGCCGGTGGCTAAGAGAGGACGGCTTTCCAGCTTGGGTGAGGGCACTTCAGCTGTGGAAAGGATTCTTTGGGTGAAAACTATATTTTATATTACTGCTACATTCAGTCAATGAACTAGCTGAACCACTTCTCCAACTAGGTGGTGTAGTTTATATTGGCTTAGAATCTTCTGATCCAGGGGGTTAGAGAGGTGGAAACTCCTCAGGGCAGTATCCTCATCCCCTCACTCACTCACCTTGTCAGTTGCCTACCCAGCTCTTTGGCCTCTTACTGCTGCCCCAAAACAGCTCCTAGCCACCCTAAATAGCTGCCTTTGTTTGCTACTCCCCAGACTCTACCACGCCACCTCTCCTTAATGAAATCTGTCTCCATGTGGCACCATACTCCACTCCCGGATCCAATTTGCAGCTCCTCCCACCTCCCTCAACACAAGTAGAGTGGTTCACCTCACCCAAGACCCCCAACATCATTCCTCAAGCAGCAATGGACAAAGGAATTATGATACAAGCCACAAACATATGTATAATTTACAATTTCTAACAGTCACATTAAAAGACAGGGTCCTCCCTGGTGGTGCAGCGGGTTAAAGCACAGCACTAAGAAGCTAAAGCCACTTCAAGATGAGTTCAATTGCCCCAGAGGTCATCCACCCTCTCCTGACCTGCCTGCTGCTCCCCTCAGTAGTGTACTTCATCAGTCAGCCTGTTCTGCTCCCCACTCTGTCTCTGGTGAATCCTCTCACTGCCCCTACACCTCTGGCCTGTACCCCAGTTCTGCATACATAAATAAATAAATCTTTAAAAAAAAAAAAGACAATTAGTGAAAAGGTCAAATGAAACAGGTGAAATTTAATAATGTTTTATTTGGCCCACTCTATCCAAAATATTATAATTACATCATATAATCAACATAAACCATTTTTGGAATATTTTACTTCCTTTTTTGTACTACTTTTGAAATCCAGCATGTACTTTAACTTACAGCCCCTTTCAATTAGGACTAGATACTTCACAAGAGCTCAATTACCACAACTGGACATGTGGCTGGAAAGCACAGATCTAGACCAGGGGATGACACACTGCACTTGGCCCAAATCTGGCCTGCTGCCTGATTTTCTACGACCTTTGAAGAAAGAATGGCTTTTGTTTTTAAACTGGAAAAAAAGAAAAAAGAAAGGTTTTCAATCGACATATATTTCATGAAACTCAGATTTCATGTCCATAAACAAAGTTTTTATTTCTGCCAAGAAAAAAATGTATGGAATTGTTTCAGCTCTTATTCTATTATGTACTTAACTACACAATAGTCTCTCAGTTGCTTCCTACACAGCGACAAATAATTATCCTCTGGTCGGACCTAAATTTGGTCAGCCCTGCTCTAGCCCATCCCCCTGGCCCCTAAGCGCCAATATAGAGGACCCAGATTTGACTTGAGAATCAGGAAATTCAGCTCAAACCCCGGTACCACGGAGTCCCAACTCTGGAATTTAGCACAACCCCACCACCCCACCCCACCCCCGCCGCCGTCGTTTTGTTTTGTTTTCCTTTTCATTGCCCCTTCTTGAGTTGCAAGTTTCTTCGCTTGAAAATCCAGCCAGCCCACAATCAGGCGTAAAGACGGTGAGGTGATGATCCAGCGCCGACCATACAGCTGGTCACTCACTCGTTCCCAGTCTTCATACCAGCGACTGCAATACATGCCCACTACGCCATCCCCCGCCAGACCCCCTCACCTGACTCGGTATGTCGTCCTGGTGATGTCCCACCAGCCGCTTTCTCTCCCAGCAGCCTCAGCTACCACAGCCTCCACCGTACCGAAGGCGGAAGCCTCTAACACAGGTCCCTGGCAGATCACTATGGCAGTGCAAAGGTCCATTTACCTGCAGTGACCTCCCAGCTTCTTCACAAAACCTCCAAGATGACAGGTAGGGCTCTGGCGCCAGCAGCGCGAGGTGGCTCCCTGCTCCGCCCCCCTCCGTCTCAGGCAGCACTTCCGGTATGCACGCTGGGTGGCTCGCGCATGCGCCCAGGAGAGTCCCGCCAGCTGCCACCAACACCCAGGCAGGCCCTTACGTAGAAACCAACAATTTCCACTGACATCGTGAGGTCATGGGTTAGATTTCCAGGTTCATTCCTTGCCCTTTATTCCCAAAGCAAATATCTCATCGACTGGGATATCCTAATCCTTCTGCCCTCGGCTCCAGGCACAAGCCTGCTTACCTTGCCCAGTCTCCCCTTGTAACAGTGTAATCTCATAAAAAGGGGGAGGGCCCATGTTCCCTTCCAGACTTTATGAGTGTGTTACAGGGCTGCCTAATTGTGGGTCCTCCTCACCCTTCTGCTTAAGATTTAACTGCAGGCACACACAAACAGGTTAATAAAGGGTTTATTTACAGGAGGAAAGGGAAATGAATAACTCAGGGAGAGAGAGAAAGAAGTTGATAAATGCATCCTACCAGGTCCGCTGACCTGGAACCTCAATAACATGCTGAAAACCCGAAAGAGCCAAAGACAAGCCATGAATCACGTAGCAAAGAGCCCCAGATCCCCCGTCTGATTTTATATCCCAACTTGGCTGCTTAACTCCACCCTCTGTCCCAGCATGCTTCTCTTTGGTGTTGATGGGATTTGTAGTTCCAGTGTCTGGGGTAGGGTGGAGCCCATATAACCTGTATTTGTAGAGTTCATTCAGGACATCCTTTCCCCCTTACCAGTGAAGATCTGTAAGAGGCACATGGAACAGAGAGATATGTGAAGAAATTCTGCTTGCTTCTCAGCTTTGGTTGGACATTTACCCGGGGGTGGGGGAGTGGGAGGTGGGTAACCCAGTGTTTCATTGGAAACTATATCCCTTTCTTTCTAAGCACAGTATTAAATTTATTTTTTTTGAAGATTTGTTTATTTATGCATACAGAACTGGGGTACAGGCCAGAGGTGGGGGTGGGTAAGAAGATTCACCAGAGACAGAGTGGGGAGCAGAACAGGCAGATGGACTGAAATATACTGCTGAGGAGAGTAGCAGCGGAGACAGGAGAGGTCTGCTGCACCATGTGGGTCACCTGCCTGGCTGGGGATTGAACTCTTACTGCACAGGCTGCAGTAGATTCACAGTGCTTCACTTTAACCCGTTGTGCCATCAGGGAGGGCCTACTTATTTTCTATTAAATGTCTTATACACAAAGAATAGGCTTTGTCTTTGTGCTGTGAATAGCAGAACCCATTCTGAGTATGCAGGTTTGAGGGTCCCGGGTGTCCGATAGCACTTTGCTAGCTTCTGTCTTTCCAGCACCAGCTCCATTCATTTTGTCTCTGGCCAAGGTCAGCCTGTCTGATTTATGTTGCTGTGCTAATCTTGGCTTTAAGGCCTGGCCCACCCATTTTCCTTTGTCACACCTTGTCACATTTTTTTTTACTTTTAAAGATTTATTTGTAGAAGAACTGGGGTGTAGGGCAGAAGTGGGGGAAGGATTCACCAGAGACAGAGTAGGGAGCAGAACAGGGAGATGGACTGAAACAGACTACTGAGGGGAAAAGAGGGTGGGTCAGGAAAGGTCTGCCGTGCCATATGGGTCACCTCCCTGGTGGGGAATTGAACTCATGCTGCAGTGACTGCAGATAGCTTCATAGTGCTATAGTGCTGTGCTTTAACCTGTTGCACCACTAAATAAATCTTTAAAATAAATAAATAAATAAACTATCAGACAGCTGTAGGGAATGTCAAGAGCACAGACCTGAAGGTAAAGAGATGGGGATTGAGGAACAAACCAACACTCACAAAGATGAAACACTTCCTACCCAAAGAAGATGATAAAACCCAGAACTGCCCCCTACAGAGAAGGAGCAGATCTGCCCACCTGTGACTATGCAAGTTTCTAACACCCATGCTCTCCCTCCTCAGGGCAGCAGCCTCCTGCCTGTCCATGACCTGTACCATGCCAAGGCTTCTCTTCCTGACCTCCCTCAAGAAAGGCAGCTTCTTCAAGGCCACCCTCCTGCAACTATGCAGGCCTCCCTCAGAAAACCTATCCCTTTCAGAGCAGCTCTTCTGCCCACAAGCGTCCTTCTCTTTCTGTCCCTGTTCTAATAAACCTGCTCCTTAAACATATCTGACATCTCTGTGCTGTGGAGAATCTCGCCACATGCCGCTGAAAGGGGAGCTCTGGAAAAATCTTTCCCAGAGTCACCCTACAGACTCCAAAAACTACATCATCACTTTGAGTGTTTTATTGGTAAATTATTTTTTCTTCTCTCTATGCACACTAGTCCTGTTAAAGTTCTTTCACATTGAGCATATACTTTGTCTTTATGTGGTAGATGGCAGAATCTCTTTAGAACATACAGATGTGTAGCCCTGGGGTATCCCTCAGTTTGCATGCTAACATACATACCATGGAAATACATACCATGGAATTAATATTAATTAATATAGACACAAGTAAGGATGAAAGCAGTCATTTGCAACAAAAAATGCAAGGAATTTGAGAGAATTATGTGCAGCAAAGTAAAAATAATAAAAACAGTTGGATATTCATGTAACAGGAAATTCAATGGTAGAAAGCACTTTAAAAATATAAGTGGGTGTCAACAAACATCCTAAACAGCAGTTCTCCTGGTCCCACCACCCCAGCTGTGACTATACAGCTATCTCTCTTTCTTTTTCCTAATAAACCTGTTCTTTTAAAATATAAAGAAAAAAACAAATATCCTGAGGTTAAGAAGGAAGTGGGGGCCCTCACTGGTGGCCCAGTGGGTTAATGCACAGCACTGTGAAGCTATCACAGCCACTGCAGCATGAGTTTAATCCCCGGCCAGGAAGCTGACCCACATGGCACAGCAGACCTCTCCTGAACTGCCCTCTGCTCCCCTCAGCAGTGTATTTCAGTTCATCTGCCTGTTCTGCTCCCCACTCAGTCTGGTGAATTCTCTCACCCCCCCCCCTCACCTGTACTCCAATTTTTGTATGCATAAATAAATAAATATTAAAAAAAGAGAGAGAGAGGGAAGTAGAGGGGGAAGGGACAAGGAAACAGAAGGGATGGTGGTAGGAAGTAAAACTTAAAAAGGAAAAATGCATAGGGACGGGGGAATTAAAAAATAAGTGAAATCATTCAATATATGTGTGCCTTGCTTCTTTCATATAGCACAATATTTTTCAAGGTTCATCTATATTATAGCATGTACCAGAGCTTAATTTTCTTTATTGCCAAATAATTTCCCACTTCTTACCTCTGAGCACTCTTACCTCAAAGCTCACTGTGTTTTTTTTTCATATTGGGTGTGTAAAGGCTGGTGCCTCCATGGCCTACAGCAGAGGTGTGGAAGTCCAGGGATCTATGCATATAAATTTTAGGGAAAGAAACAGGAGTAGAGAGATTTGCATTTGCGCCAGAAAACTGGGTAAGCTCACTCAGGGAGTGAATAAAGAAACCAAGAGAGAGAACCAATGGCAGAGTCAAGATTCAGTCTGTGAGGAAAACCCTCAAAGCGAAGTGAAGGGCCTCCCTGGTGGCACAAGGGGTTAAGTTTCAGAGCTATCAAGCTATCATTAGCCACTGTAGTACCAGTTAGATCCCTAGCCAGGGAGCTGAACCACATGGTACAGCAAACCTCTCCTGTCTCACCCACTGCTCTCCTGAGCAGGTTATTTCAGTGGATTCACCTGCTCTGCACCCAACTCTATCTCTCTCACCATCCTATTTCTCTGGCCTACACCCCAGTTCTTATATGCATGAATAAATTGTGAAAATAAATCTGTAAGGGGGAAACAGTTACAGGGCAGGGAGAGTAGTACCGGAGAACCCCCCAAACCTGCCTGTTCTAAATAGATTCTTCCCAACCATCACAACACAAAACATTTAAGATCCTTAATGGAAAGGAGCTTTAATACAATTCATGTACAGTAAAGAAAAGACAAGAAGTAGTTTCCAAATCCAGTACCCAAAGTTATTCATCCCCTCATGAGTAAATGCCCAGCCAAACAGGGTTGGTCCAAAGTGGGACAATGAGGCCCAAAAGCCTGCCCCAAGTCTAAGGCACCTTCTGGTAGGGCCCCTAGAAAAGGGTCAGAAACAGCTAGACAAATCTGGAAGGAAATCAAAGCTAAATCAAAATCAAGATAAAAACTGCCATTATTAACCTTCCAATGGGTTTCTCACCCACATCTGTTACAACCAGGCCAAGCAAGACCAAAAAGCAACTGCAGCTTCTGCACATGTCTCTCCTTGAGTTCTCCTGGCTCCATCCTCTTTCTTTCCTTCTCCAGTGTCTTTAGCTTCTTCTCCTCCCTGCTTAACTCTACCTTCCTTGAATGGGGCAGGGAACCTGGAACCTCTCCTTTCCCTGGGGACCACCCTGCTACATTTCAATATAGATTATTCAAGGCACTTGATATGTTGCAACATGAATTTTCATAAATATTCTTGCCTAAAACAGAATAAGATAAACCTTTTTTTAAAGTCAGCTTCCAGAATTACTTTCTTTAAAGAGACAATACAACATTGCCTTCTTCTGCTTATTTAACTTTTCTAGAGGTACAGCCAACACAATGGAACAAGAGAACAAAATTAGGAGTAAAAGCAGGAAAAGAACAAAATCATCACTTTCTGAAAATATGATTTTATTCATGGAAAATCAACCAAACTATTATCCAAAATAAATAATAAGAGGATTTGGTAGGGCGGCCTCAGTATGTGCAAACAATAATGCATCAGAAGACATAAAAGAAAGGATCTATAACAGCTAGAAATGTACTGAGTAAATTATTCAAGATAAAGATGAAGGAAATCTGAAATGCTGAGCAGACAAAGATCTAAGGGAATATAAAGGCTAATAGGAGATTCAGCATCATGAAAATGCCAAACTTACCTCATTTGATAAATTGTAAGGCTATCCTGTTAAAAACATTAACAATTTTACGGAAGCAGTCTATTAAGAAAAAGATTCTTGTACACCTGAAACTAATAATACTATATATCAATTGTACATGTTTCATGGACTCCTCCCCCACTCCAAATACTGCAACTACTAATCCCATCAATAACAAGGAGAAGCATGCTAGAATGTGAGGGCGGAGCTGAGCAGCCAGGTTAGGATAAAACCGGACATGTGGGCTCTGGGGGTCTCTTGGCCTGGTGGTTCGCTGCTGATCATTGGCTCTCGATCTGTTTTCAGCGTGCCGGTGAAGTCCAAGTCAGCAGAACTGGTAGGACATTCTAGTTAACTTGCATTTCTCTCCCTCTTTCCCTGGGTTGTTCCTTTACCTTTCTCCTTATAAATAAATCTATTACTGAACCTTTTTGTGTGTGTCCATAAAACGACTGAATCTTAAGCGCACGGGTGAGGACCCACAGACAGGCAACCCAATTCATATTGGGGTGCCCTGTAACATCTTGACTTGTCTCCAGCTCTCATTGTACCATTGGGATTCCAGGTCAGCAGAACTGGTAGGACTCATTAGCTAATTTAGCTCCCTCTTTCTCTGAGTTATTAATTTCTTCATTTTCCTTTCCTTTGTAAATAAACCCTTTATTAACTTTTTGTGTGTGCCTTCACTTAAGGTCCGAAATCACCCGGTTGCCTCCCGCGCCAAAGGACAGGACCAGAGATGCACCAAGCAAGCGGAGTTTATTAAGCCAGCTAGCTGGGGTCAAGCTTTCTTACAGGCACACAAGGGGAGCAAGACCCCAGCTAGCAGGCTTAATAAACTCCGCTTGCTTGGTGCATCTCTGGTCCTGTCCTTTGGCGCGGGAGGCAACCGGGTGATTTTGGACCTTAACAAGTTGAGTCTTGCTATATGTCCCTTTAAGCACATGGGTGAGGGTCCACAAGCCATTTCATATCGGGGTTTCTGGTAATACAACCAGGATGGGACATTTTCACTAACTTTTGAATATCACTTAGAAATATGCCAATGTATTACTTGTGCATTTTTTAAACTTAAAAACAAGGATTCATATTGCTATTTTTTAGAAGCTCTGTACTGCCTGCAAGTAATTCCTTTTTTAAAAAAAATTTATTTATTTATGCATACAGAACTGGGGTACAGGCCAGAGGTGCAGGGGTGATGAGAGGTATCACCAGAGACAGAGAGGGGAGCAGAACAGGCAGATTGACCAAGTACCATGCTGAGGGGAGCAGTGGGTGGGAGGGTCAGGAGATGTCTGTTGCACCATGTGAGTCACCTCTGGGGCCAGGTATTGAACTCCACACTGAAGCGGCTGAAGCTAGTTTGCACCACCAGGGAGGGTCCCCCCCCCCCCACCTGCAAGTAATTCTGATAGAACCTTAGAGTAAAAAAATTCTAGGATGGAAGTTTCCACAAGGTCAAAAACTAGAGGTAGGAGTAGGGATGATTAACAAGTCTTTACATGGTTATGGAAGTTTCCAGGAATTGAAGGTGGGGGCAGAGAGGATTATAGGTTACAGAAAACCAACCCTCCCCGGAGGCAATAAATTCCACTGTAATCTCACCAAAGAATGGTAAGGGTGCCCCTTATTCTGCAAAATGCAGTTCTTATCCTTTAAGACTGCCCTCCTGTGTCTGCAGGGGTCCTTTTAGACTTCTCTTTTCCTTAATAAACCTGCAGCATGCTGCTGAATGGGAATGTCTGCTGAATTCATTCACCCAAAATCCCATTGACCAAACCCCACCAATGTAGGTATCAGAGCAGGTTCTCTATGGATCCTGGCAGATGGGTAAAAGAGTCCTGGAGCCCTCAATGGCTTTTCAAGTGTTTAATGAAATTGGCAAGCAAGCTCAGGGTGGGCAGGGGGCCTGGCAGTGGAGGCTGCCAGGCCTCCCAACCCCTGGCAAATCTTCACTCTTTCTGGGCTCTCTGGTATACTCTTGTGGTCTCTCTGTTGGTCTCCACTGCTCTCTGCTGTGTCCTACATGCTCGGTGTCTGGGCTCAGGGGCGCCCACTCACGCACGCCTTCCCCACATTCCTGGTGCCGCATCAGGTATGCATGTAGACTACAGGTGTCCATCACTGATGCTAATGGTGGGAGGGTGGGAAAAAGCTGACAACTTCCATCTATCCTGCAAAGACCCTCCACAGTTAGTTTCCAGATAATGGTTGCAGTGTTGTAACAGGGTGGTGCCCAGTTAAAGGGGAAGTTCCAGGTTCCCTGCCCCATCCAGAAGGAGGGTGGAGCTGAGCAGAGAAGAGAAGGAATCTGAAGAAGAAGAAGAAAGCAAGATGGAGAGCCAGAAGGAGACCTGAGGGAGCCACATGGAGCAGAGGGAGACAGGTGAAGAAATTTTGCTTGCTTCTGATCCTGGACTGGGTGAAACGGATGTGGGTGAGAGACCCGTGGGGAGGTTCACTACGGCAGCTTTTATCTTAATTTTGATTTTTCTCTTTTCCTCCCAGACTTGTCTAGCCATGTCTGACCTTTTTCTATGGGCCAGAAGGTGCTTTCGTCTTGTGGCAGCTTTCAGGCCTTGCTCTGGGCCAATCCCTTTTGGGTGGACTTTTGCCCACAAAGGGAGGGGTAACTTTTCAGGTGTTTGATTTAGAAATTATATTCTTTGTCTTCTATGTTGTATATTCATTGTAGTAAAGTTCCTATCCATTAAAGCTCTTATGTCTTGTCTTGATGTGGCAGATGGCAGAATCTATTTAGAGTAGGCAGGTTTGGGGGTTCAGGGGTGCCCCCTCTCCCTGTCCTGAACAATGTCAGAAAGCACAGGGAAGTTTCTCTATTGATTCAAGCAGACAGGTAAGAAGAATCCTGGAGCCCTCAGTGGCTTTTTCAGGCTTTTACTAACCTTTCTATTCCATTTGTAGTGAGGCAACCAGGTACAGGGCAGGCCTCCCAGCCACCAACGAATCTTTACTCTTGTTAGGCTCTCTCCTGTTGGCATCTTGTGGTTTCATCCTCTCTCATAGCCTCTGTGGCCCTCTGCCGCACACCATCCTCTGTGTGACGCTGCCTCCAGCACCAGCCTCCAGGCTCACGTGTGCCCATTTCTGCAGGTGTCCACCATCAGACCTGTGGACCATGAGCCCACGCTACCAAGTGCCTCCTGAATCCAAAGCCACAGGTGACAGTACAGAGGTCAAAGGTGCAAAACCCTGAGCAATTTTCACTTACAAGGGAGAGGTAGTGATAAGGGAGACTGTTACAGGACAGGGAGAGAGGCACCCCTGAAGCCCCAAACCTGCCTGCTCTAAGTGGGTTCTGCCATCCGTTGCATCAAGACAAAACATACAAAACTTTAATGAAAAGGGACTTTGATACAGTGAATGTACAATACGGAACAAGAATATAATTTCTAAATCAAACACCTGAAGTTACCCATCCCCTCGTGGGCAAAAGTCAACCCAAAAGGGATTGGCCCAAAGCAAGGCCTGAAAGCTGCCGCAAGACTAAAGCACCTTCTGACTGGGACCCATCAAAAAGGGTCAGAAATGGCCAGACAAATCTGGGAGCAAACGAGCAAAATCAAAATCAATATAACACTGCCATAGTCACCTCCCTACAGGTATCTCACCCACATCTGCCTTAGCCAGTCCAGGGTCAGGAAACAAGCACAGTTTCTTCATCACATGCTTGCTGCTCCATGTGGCTTCCTCAGGTCTCCTTCTGGCTCTCCATCCTGCTTCCTTCTTTTTATAAGTAGTTTTATTGGAACACAGACATGACTTGTTTATATGTTATGCACAGTTGCTTTCTACTATAACTGCCACAAGTGATTGCTAGGGCAGGGAGAGGGGCACCACTGAACCCCCAAATCTGCCTGCTCTAAATAGGTTGTGCCAGCCACCACATCAAGACAAAACATATGACTTTAGTGAAAAGGAACTTTAATACAATGAGTATACAATATGGAAGACAAAGAATATAATTTCTAAATCACCTGAAGTTACCCATCCCCTCATAAGCAAAAGTCCACCCAAAAGGGATTGGCCCAAAGCAAGGCCTGAACGCTGCCACAAGACGAAAGCACCTTCTGGCCGGGATCCATAGAAAAGGGTCAGACATGGCCAGACAAATCTGGGAGGAAAAGAGCAAAATCAAAATCAATATAAACACTGCCGTAGCCACCTCCCCACAGGTCTCTCACCCACATCTTTTTCAACTAGCCCAGGGCCAAGAAACAAGCACCGTTTCTTCATCACATGCCCTCTGCCCCATGTGACTTCCTCAGGTCTCCTGGCTCTCCATCTTCCTTCTTCAGATTCCTTTCCTTTTCTCTGCTTAGCTCCACCCTCCTTCTGGGTGGGGCAGGGAATCTGGAACTTCCCCTTTTCTTGGGAACCACCATGTTACAGGGTAACTGGGGTGAGGTTTGTGGGAGTTGTTTAGGAGCTTGTTAGTGTCAAAGTCCACTTGATTTAGATCTGGGGTGAACATTTTTAAGAGTCAGATATAAATATTCTAGGCTTTGTGAGCTACACTATCTGCAACTGTAACGGGGTGGTCCCCAGGAAAAGGGGAAGTTCCAGGTTCTCTGCCCCACCCAGAAGGAGGGTGGAGCTGAGCAGAGAAGAGAAGGAATCTGAAGAAGGAAGCAAGATGCCAGAAGGAGACGTGAGGGAGCCACATGGAACAGAGAAACATATGAAGAAACTTTGCTTGCTTCTGGTCCTGGTCTGGGTGAAACAGACATGGGTGAGAGACCTGTGGGGAGGTTGACTATGGCAGCTTTTATCTTAATTTTGATTTTGCTCTTTTCCTCCCAGACTTATCTGGCCACGTCGGACCATTTTGGACCATTTTCTATAGGTCCCAGCCAGAAGGTGCTTTAGTCTTGCAGCAGCGTTCAGGCCTTGCTTTGGGTCAGTCCCTTTTAGGTGGACTTTTTTTTTTTTTTTTAAAGATTTATTTATTTGTGCATACAGAACTGGGATACAGGCCAGAGGCTCAGGGGTGGTGAGAGGCTTCACCAGAGACAGAGTGGGGAACAGAACAGGCAGATCGACGAAGTGCACTGCTGAGGGGAGCAGCGGGCGGGTCAGGAGAGGTCTGCCACACCATGTGGTCACCTCCGGGGCAGGCGGGAATTGAACTCATGCGGAAGCGGCTTTAGATTCTCAGTGCAGTGCTTTAACCCGCTGCGCCACCAGGGAGGGCCCCTTAGGTGGACTTTTACCCACAAGGGGATAGGTAACTTCAGGTGCTTGATTTAGAAATTATATTCTTTGTCTTCTGTATTAAAGTTCCTTTTCATTAAAGTCTTAAATGTTTTGTCTTGATGAGGCTTATGGCAGAATCTATTTAGAACAGGCAGGTTTAGGGGTTCAATGGTGGCCCTCTCCCTGCCCTGTAACAACCCTACCTACCCCAAAGTCTACTTCACTCTATCCTGGCTGTCCTCTGTTCCTCAAAGAAAAGGACTACTGTTCCTCCCTTTCCTGTTTAGATAAGGTGGGCATGAATAAAAGCTGAGCAGCACCCAGGTTCTGTCCTTTCGTAGCACTGTTGGTAAAGTTGGAGCACAGGATGAAAAGGGGAGGCCCTCCCACTCCCAAAATCCATCTTTCCCACCCCAGGTAGAACTTGGAGTTCACAACTAGTTGGAGGAAAACAGAAGGGGCCAGCTGGTCCCTGGTTTGCTCTGTAGTCCTGAAAGTGAGCCAAATTTGGGGGAAATCTCACTGTAAGGCAAGACTCAACCTCAGGGGCAACCTGGGTTTGCGGATCTGCTAAACCACCTCTTCGGCACCACTATGGCTCTGCATGCCTATACAAGGTCAGAACTGCCCAGTCAAACAGTTATAAGAACCAAGTCCGGGAAGGTGTCTTTCAAATCAATCAAGAGCAGAAAGCTTCCTCACCCTGGGAAGAGTATGTATCACAAGTTATGACCAGGAATGCCTGATTAGTGGAATTCTTTGTTGATAAGATTGAAACCCTGGCTGGGGCTCTAGTGTTTGATCTCAAGTACAGTACCAAGTGTTCAAGCAGATGAGAAGTACCTGTTGAGGGTGGGCAGACTCATGACCCCTGATACTATACATGACAGAGCACATTTTCTAGTTTCACCCCTCCCTTTTCTCTCTGTCCTCCTTACAATTAATGATGCACAATTCTTCTATCAATAAAAAGGCCAGGATTGGGCCTCCCTGGTGGCATAAGGGGTTAAGTCTCAGCACTATGAATCTATCCACAGTACTGTAGCACTAGTTGGATCCCTGACAAGGGAGCTGTCCCACATGGCATGGCAGACCTCTCCTATCTTGCCCACTGCTCTCCTGAGTAGTGTATTACAGTAGATCTGCCTGTTCTGCTCCCCACTCTGTCTCTGGTGAATCCTCTCACCCTCCTGCACTCTGACCTACACTCCAGCTCTTGTATGCATAAAGAAATTTTTTTTTTAATAAAAAGGTTAAGATCTTGATTTGGGCCCTCCCTGGTGGTGCAACTGGTTAGGACACAGCACTGCAAGCTAGCCACAGCTGCTTCAGTGCGAGTTTGATCCACAAGGCGGGCAGAAGTCTCCTGACCTGCCCGCTGCTCCTCTCAGCAGTGTATTTCAGTCAGTCTGCCTGCCTGTTTTGCTCCCCACTCCACCTCTGGTGAAGTCTCTCACAGCCCCTGCATCTCTGGCTTGTTGCCCAGTTCTGTATAAATAAATAAACAAATCTTTAAAAAAGAGAGAGAAAAGATCTTGATCTTCGAGCTGCATACTGCATTATGCCGCTTGCTCCGTAACTCCCGTATGACAGTGCTGTGTTGTCAATGCAACAAGGATTTATTTACAAAGCAAGATTGGGGACCCTCCCTGGTAGCACAACAGGTAAGGATGCAGCACTGCAGGCTGGGTGCAGCCGTTTTGGTGCGAGTTTGATCCCCCACCCTGGAGGTAACCCAAACAGTGCAGCAGACCTCCCCTGTATTGCCCGCTGCTCCCCTTAGCTGTATATTTCAGTCCATCTGCCTGTTCTGCTCCCCACTCTATTTCTGGTGAATCCTCTCACCACCCCTCCACCTCTGGCTTGTACCCCCGTTCGGTATGCATAAATAAATAAATCTTGAAAAAAAAAAACAAACAAAGCAAGATTGGGATAAGGAAAATAGTTCTAAGTCCACAGATGGCCAGTTGTTCTGTGTCAGTCAGTGCCCACACTGCCAATAATCCAAACCAAAAGCTGTTCATGCAAGATGGCACTGTCCCTCTGAAGGGAGGTGCAAACTAGTGGCTAACAGTAAGTAGTGGGCCAGAATGCAACTAGACTGCGGCTTTTGGGGGTCATCAGTGGTGATTCTTAGATCACACCACAGCAGCATCTCTCCTGAAGCCAAAGTTAGTCTATCTCCTGAAGATTTTTCCAAGCTGAGTCAAACTTTTGTAACCAACTGAAGCTTTCCAGGTAGCCCCCAGGAACTTCAAGTGCAGTTTTTCCCCCTCTGTCAAACTGAGTGTCTAGCTTTCCTGAAGCTTTCGTTTGTATTCCCCTCCAGGGTACCTGCCTTTTGAAGCTGTTTGGTCCTTTTTCCAAGCCTGCTGTTTCCAAGATTTGATTGGTGCCAGTGCATGCTTGAACTTAATCGGTGTCAATAGGACCTGCTTGATCCATTTTCAAAACCAGCGCAGGGTTCAAAACAAAATCCAACCTTCCCTGCACACTCTCTCATTTGAGCTCGGCAGGTAAGTTCTGCTGTATCTGAATGGCACTGTGCAGGTTCAAACCTGATCCACATGTCTCCAAAACTGCCATCTTTTTTTTTTTTTTTTCCTTTTTTGAAAAACCCACACATGGCTGTGCCAGGGTCAGCCACCAAACCCGGCGACCACAATGTAGTCCAGGCTGATGTGGCTCAGCTCTTGATGTGGCTCAGCTCAGGGCCACCAGCATCTTCAGAGAACCAAGAGTTGCTCTCACAATTGGGGCAAGCCTTTGCCTTTTGAAGTCCCATCATTCCCCTTGTTACATTCGCCTCCTTACACTTCCAGTTCTCACATTCCAGGAGAAGGACTATGACCTCCCTCCTCCTCCAAAAGCAAAGCAGACTACCCAGCACCATCATAAACGTTTCACAAGCCACGGGTGACTCCCATAATCCTTAGCTGTCCCTGGTACACAGGCAAGGGACAGGAGATAGAGCTCTTCCCAAGAGTGTTGGGACTCCCACTTTGACAGACCCAAGCTCCAGAGGATGCAATGGAGCTTGCAGAATGGCATTGTCATCTTGCATTGTGACATTGGCTATCCCATCACACCTCATGGAATCAGAGATCCTGGAAAGGGCCAGGCAGGGAAGTAGAGGCCCTTCTGCAGCAACCGATTAAGCATCTGAAACCTAGGGCTCCCACAGTTCCATCCTGGATCAGTGTTTATCTACCACTTAATGTCTATAACTGGAGCCTCTTTACAGTCTGATGGGGCAGGGCTGATTAGTGTCCACTCCAAGTCCTCCAGGACCACTTTCCTCTGCCAACCTGTTCTACCTGTCCCTTCATCATCAATGCAGATATCCAGTGTGTTGGTTTCCTATTGCTGTTGGACTGTATGACCACTTAGTACCTTAAAACCATATCTTTCTATTCTTTCACATGTCTTTGGGTCAGAAGTCTGGGATGGTGTTCCATGCACAGCTTATTATGAGGCAAAAGTCAAAGTTTCCACCTGCTGTAATCCCAATTTTCAAGTTCATTTGCGTCACTGGAAGGATTTGTTTACTTGAGGTTGGGGTACTTGGAACTGATGTCCTGTTGGTCAGGGGTCTCTCTCAGCAACTTACTGACAAAAGTGCAAGGTCCTTCCTTGTCCATAAAGACTCCAGCTTCATATCCAAGTTCAAATCTCTGATTCCCCTTCTACCATGAGCAGGAAGAAACATGCCACTTTAAGGATTCATGTGATTAGGTTGGGTCAGCCTGGATAATCCAACACTGTCAACTGTACCAAATAACAATCAATACAGTATGATTTTGCATCATGCTTCCAGGTCCTTAGGCTAGGGCAGGGCATCTCCTGGGTCCCATTTTAGAAAATCTGTCTACCTGCCTGCCCTTTTGCCCACCCATACCAGGCTCAAAGTCCAGTCATTCCCTATAGATTATTCACCCTAACAACCAAATCTCTAGCTGCTGATATACCACCCTAAACCCCTCTCATGGCTCACCTGGGCCTCGGCAGAAGATGTCTCTCTGGCCACGTCTTTCTCCCCGTTCCCCAGGTATACTGTCCATTTCTCTGTTTTCCCACAGTAGCCAGAATGGTCTTCCAAACACAAAGCTAACCAGTTTATTTCCAACTTAAACTCTTGCAGCACTACCCAGGAAACTCAAGATGTAAACAAAGCTCCATAAAGTTCATTTTTTCAAATGTTTTCAGAACAACGACTCCTTCTGGGTACCAGAATCCACAGACAATCTCTGGAACTTTCTGTTTAACAGCATGGAGAGACCACCACAATAAGCAAGCAGGGTGACCCTTGCCACCTGGTCATCTTAGTCCCCTCCTCAACCTCAGACATAGTCATCAACCTCGCCCTCCCCCTACCAATTCTCAACAGGATTTTTCTCAGATCCCTTCTAAGTTCCATTTCTATAATGGCAGAGTTCCCAAGGCTTCTCCATTATGGTCCACATAATGGATTTCATATGGAAATTCTGGGGAGGCAAGGACTTTCTCTAGTTTATTATTGCTTCTTCCAGTTCCTAGCTCCGTGTTTGGCACATATGATGTGCTCACATTTTTGGAAATGAAAGAAAAGTCCCAATATGGGATATGTAGACTCAGCCTTGCTTAACATTCCTGCTTCTCCAGACAGTGTACAAACTGCAAAGACAGCTGGCAGCAAATACTCAAGCCACACAAAATAGCCACTGGGTGTCCACACTGGCCCCCGCTGCCCTGACCTCAGCCACAATTTGCAGCTAGAGTACCAGAATGTCTCACCATTATCCATTCCAGAATGCCTAGGAAAAAGAAAGTTTTCTGGGCTTAAGAACAGAAAATGTGGGTCCTCTCTAATGGCGCAGTAGGTTAGAGAGCAGCCTTGCGAAGCTGACCAAGTCCACTTTAGTGCAAGTTTGATCCCCAGCCCTGGAGGTGACCCACATGGCGCAGCAGACCTCTCCTGATCCACCTGTTGCTCCCTTCAGCAGTGTACTTAATCAGTTGGCCTGTTCTGCTCCCCACTCTCTCTGGTGAATTCTCTCATGGTCTCTGCACCTCTGGCCTGTACCCCAGTTCTGTAAGCATAAATAAAATATTTAATTAAAAAAAAGAACAGAAAATATACCCATCAAGCACTTGCTCAAGAACTCTATTAAATAGGGGAGGCAGTGTGGTACCTAGGGGAAGGGGCAGGCTTTACACACACACAACCCCACAATCTTTATCAAGACAGCAGAGAAAATGGGAGCCCCCAAGGTAGGAGAAATTTCCCCACCTGGGAAAAGCACTGGCCTTCAGAAGTGTTAGTGGCCCAGGGTAGAACCTGTCACAGGCTGCAATTAGGGATCTGGTGACAGATTCAGTATCCTATCCATCCCCAACACCAAACAGCTACAGCCCACAAGACCCCAGCTAGAACACAAAGAAGTCTCTTGGAATGGTCTCAGTTTTCCAACTGTTTAATGCCTGGATTAGATGCTCCCTAAGGTCTCTTTTACTTCCCAAAGTCCCATTTTTGCTTCTAATTTTATCCCTGCCATATCAGAGCCAAGCACTGATTTCCACAGGTCACTAGTTGTGAAAGGCCTGTAGTAGAAGTGCCTTGTGTGGACACCAGCCCCTCCAGGCCGGCTGGCAGAGCCGCCAGTCCCCACACAGTCCAGGTGACATGTGTGTCCAGATGACCCGCAGCAACACACAGTGTTCTAGCTAAGCCCTGCCAAGTTCCCTGGGTCATGAGTTAAACTGTCTACCCCCAAAAGATCAATTTAATGATAGAAACACATTTTGGACATTCATATAACAGAATCCAACAACTCAAAACACTTTCAAAAATTGCTGGACTTCAGCAAACATTCGGAGGCTCTGAGGTTAAAGAGATGGGAGGGGTGAGAAATAAGAAAAGTGGGGGAAGTCATAGATTTCTTTATACAAAATAAAGAAAGTCAAGTGAAGCAAGCCTGTGAGGAAAAAGAATGTACTTTGATCTTGTTCTAGAAAAGACATCTTCCAGAATTAACCTAACTCTCCAGTACCAAGGATCCTATTAGGGGTCCCACTGTTGTTGTTGATTGGTGTTCCACTAGATTTCAAGTGAAAATCTAGAAAAATCTACTTGCTGGTATTATCCCTTGTAGATATATTTCCCCTAAAGGCTAGCAATTTCCACAAGAAGTATATATATATAGTTAAAAAAAAAAAGTCTGTTTAATCTCAACCCTTGGGTATCTGTGAATATGATCTTAATTGGAAATAGGATTTTTGCTGACGAAATCAAATGAAGATGAGGCTATTAGTTTGGGTCCTAATCCAATATGACAGGTGGCTAGTGTGGAAAGCTGCTGACAACAGAGGCAGAGTCTGGAATGAAATGTCTGCCACTCAAGGAGAGACAAACTGAAGCCCACACATAGGGGCTGACTAAATAAATGATGGCAATCCATACAATGTGGTAGGATCAAGGCATTAGAAGAATGATATTTATATTGGGCCCTCCCTGGTGGTGCAGTGGGTTAGAGCGCCACTCTGCAAAGCTAAGCTGTGGCTGCTTTGGTGCAAGCTCGATCTCAGCCCAGGAGGTGACCCACATGGTGCAGGAGACCTCTCTTGACCCTCCTGATGCTTCCCTTAGCAGTATACTCCATCAGTCAGCCTGCTCTGCTCCCCACTGTCTCTGGTGAATCCTCTCACAGCCCCTGCATCTCTGGCCTGTACCCCAGCTCTGTATGCATAAACAAACAAAATCTTTTTTAAAAATTATATTTACCTCTGTAATAGAGATAGAAATGCTTCCCAAAATATTTTGGTAAGTGGAAATAAATTATTAGAATAGTATATTAGTTAATGTATATAAAAACCAACATATTGGGGGTAAGGGTGAAAAAAAGACCAATATATATGTGAATATGTATACATACACATATATGTATATGAAAAATTTAATATTGAGAAACTCTGGGGAATTTAAAAGAAGTTAAATGATGATTTTCATGTTCCTATTTTGAGTAAGTTTCCCACAAATATTATGCACTATCTTTGGTACTTTTGTGAGTCTGTGGTAGAGGGTGCTTACTTGATGGGTGTGGTGTGTTAATACACATCTGAAATGGTGTGAACCTACACTCTAAATTATGGACAGTAATGTAAATGATGGTACCTCAATAAAAAATGATACAGGCCCTCCCTGGTGGCACAGTGGGTTAAAGCACAGCACTGAGAAGCTAAAGCCACTTCTGCATGAGTTAGGATCCCAGCCTACCCCGGAGGTGACCACGTGGCGTGGCAGACCTCTCCTGACCCGCCCGCTGCTCCCCTCAGCAGTGTAACTTTGTTGATCTGCCTGTTCTGCTCCCCACTCCATCTCTGGTGAGTCCTCTCACCCTCTGCATCTCTGGCCTGTACCCCAGTTCTGTATGAATAAATAAATCTTTTTAAAAAAATGATACAATTTAAAAAAAGGGATGAGTGCATTTTATGATTATCTGAAATGATACTACATAAAATAGTAATAGTCTTAACTACACACAAAAATAAATAAAGTAATAAATTTACATTCCAAAGCCACAATCCTGACCTGGAGAAGTCCTTTCTAAAGCACCAAACAGACTTCTCTAAGTTCTTGCTTTCTTGTATTTATTTATTTATTTTAAGAGTTATTTTTATTTATTTATGCATACAAGAACTGGGGTGTAGGACAGAGGAATGGGAGGTTATAGGATTCACCAGAGATACAATAAGGATCAGAACAGGCGGATCCACTGAAAACCACTGCTGAGGGGAGCAGTGGGTGGAACAGCAGTAGGTAGACAAGGTCAGGGATTAAACTCAGGCCATAGCAGAAGGCCTTCATGGTGATAGCAATGAGACTAACTAACCCCTAGGCTACCAGTGAAGCCCCTCCATCAATCATCTTAACCAATAATGACCAAGCTGATACTGATATGATGGGCCTACAAAAGAATTAAAACATTTCCAATAATGTTTTCTTCTACTTGAACCTCAGCTCTTATGGTAGATATGATTATGTAGTACAATTAAACAATTTTTAAAAAGCCATCCTCAATTTAAAAATAGGCAAATGATTTAAAAAGACATTTCTTCAAAGTATATAAGTAGACAATAAGTACTTGAAAATCTACTCATCATCACTAAGCATCAGGGAAATGCAAATCAAAATGACTCTGAAGTGCTCCTTTACATCCATTAAGATTGCTATAATAAAAACTTGGTAGCAGGGCCCTCCCTGGTGGTGCAACGGATTAGGGTGCAGCACCATGAAGCTTGCTGCAGCCATTTCACCAAGAGTTCAATCCCTGGCTGGGGAGGTGACCCACATGGCACAGCAGACCTCTCCTGACCCACCTGCTGCTCCCCTCAGAAGTGTATTTCTGTAGAT
>NW_004567109.1:63321914-63337879 GCF_000260355.1 Condylura cristata | reverse complement strand
GAACCCATGCAGAAGCGGCTTTAGATTCTCAGTGCTGTGCTTTAACCCGCTGCGCCACCAGGGAGGGCCTTTAAAATTTTTTTTAAGGAAAAAAAAAATTTTTTAAAAAAAGGAGCTATCCTCAAACAAACAAACAAACAAACAAACAAACAAAAGAAAATACGTTAAGTGAAAGAAATCTGACACTAAGGTCACATAGTGTAACCTTCCAGTCATACAACATGCTCAGAACAGAACAGAGACAGAGTAACCCTAAGGGACTGCTTGGGTCTGGGGAGGATAAGAGGGACACAGAGTGATAGCTAAAGAATAGGGACTCTTTTTTAAATGATGAAAATGTCTCCCACTGTAGTGCTGTCTGCACATCTTGAGAAATATACTAAAACTATTGAATTGTATACTTGAAATCGGCAAATTGTTTATGTGACTTGTAATTCAACTTTTGAAAGTCATTCCAATTTTTTCTTCTTTTTTAAAGATTTACTTATTTATGCATACAGAACTGGGGTACAGGTCAGAGGAGCAGGGGCAGTGAGAGTATTCACCAGCGACAGAGTGGGGAGCAGAACAGGCTGACTGACAAGTACACTGCTTGAGGGGAGCAGGGGGCAGGTCAGGAGAAGTCTGCCAGGCTGTGAGGGTCACCCCATGGCCTGGTGATCTAACTCATTGGCTGTGGCTACCTTCATAGTGCTGAGCTTTAACCCTTTGTGCTACCAAGGAGGGCCTCATTCCAATTTTTTGATAAAATACACCCCTAGTTCATCTAACTTTCTCATTTTTCACTGGTGCCCTGTAGTTACACTGTAACTGGGTGGTCCTTAGGAGAAGGGAAGTTCCAGGTTCCCTGCCCCACCCAGAAGGAGGGTGGAGCTGAGCAGAGAAAAAAGGAGAAAGGAGAAGAGAGAAGAGAAGGAAGCCAGATGGAGAAAAAGACGGAGACCTAGGGAAGCCACATGGAGCAGCAAGCATGTGATGAAGAAACCGGGCTTGTTTCCTGACCCTGGACTGGTTAAGGCAGATGTGGGTGAGATACCTGTAGGGAGGTGACTATGGCAGTGTTATACTGATTTTGATTTTGCTCTTTTCCTCCCAGATTTGTCTGGCCATTTCTGACCCTTTTCCATGAGTCCCGGCCAGAAGGTGCTTTAGTCTTGTGGCAGGCTTTCAGGCCTTGCTTTGGGCCAATACCTTTTGGGTTGACTTTTGCCCACGAGGGGATGGGTAACTTCAGGTGTTTGATTTAGAAGTTATATTCTTTGTGTTCCATATTGTATATTCACTGTATTAAAGTCACTTTTCATTAAAGCTTTATATGTTTTGTCTTGTTGCGGCGGATGGCAGAACCCACTTAGAGCAGGCAGGTTTTGGGGCTTCAGGGGTGTCCCTCTCCCCCTGTCCTCTAACAGATTTTGTCCTATAACAACACTACAGAGCAAGCCTGGCATTTTTAGGGCTACCTGCCTGGGGAGAGGGAGTCTTGCAGGGTGAATAGGCCAGTTGAAAGGATCAAGTTGAATGACCCAGGCACAAAGTAACAATGTGGGTAGGGGACTGAAAAGGAATGAGAAGGAAGTACCTGGGCAATCCCCAGATCCACCCCTCCCCACCCTCTCCCGCCTCAAGCTGATCACCAGACTCAGAGATGTGGAGAAGCACAGACAATTGGATGAAGAGAAGCTGAAAACTTTTGTAGGAAACCTAGAATATGCTTCCAGTCTTGCTGCTGTTGAAATCACCTGGAGAGAGCACCAAAGGCCCTGGTGGGCATCTCACAGAGCTGTTGGCTAGAGACTTACAAACCATCCACCATCATCTCCCACTGCTGTTGCCTCCGTTACTGTCTGTTTCAGCATCCAGTGCTGTCCATCCCAACCTGACTATGGCTGTGGTCTGCTGCGTCATTATCTCACTACTGACTCTATGAACAACTCGGACTGCCACTATGAGTTGGAGCCTGGCCACAGCTTGTCAGCTGCCACGCCCTCCAAACCCTCTTTGGTAGGCCAACTTCATCTTGGATGAACAGCCTTTTCTTTAGGACTTCTGAGCATTGTGGGTGCTATCTGGGGTGAGAAAGCAGGCCACTTGTGGCCTTAGTAATTCTGTTTCCTTTTGTTAAATAAACCCCACTAATGTTGTTCCCTGAACCTGAATGGTCTTGCAAGTGTGTGTATGGATGAAGAACTCACAGTGACCTGTTCTTCACTGGGCATGTCCTTGTATAGTACCTAGATAGCTCTGCTTCAATTTTACAGGTTGGGGCACTGGAGCGCAGAGAAGTTACATTAAAGTCATTGTTATGTCAATTTCCCAGAGAAATCAGACAGCACTCAAGAGGTAGAGGGAGATATAATTGTCACACTGGCAGGCTCAGGGGGATCAGTACCAAAAGGCTGTGCCCCAAATTACAGGAGTGGTAAAATTTTAAACTGGTTGTGTGAGGAAATGTGTCATCCCACCCATCATAGCATAAGCATTCTTTATTGTTTGGAAAGGTGGTCAAGGTAGCCATAGCTCCTATTGTGGACAAGGAGTATACTATAGGAACTTTCTGCTCCAGCAAACAGCAGAATCCAAGTAACAGACTTCCCCAAGCAGCTGGTCTAGGAAAGTCGCAGAACATAAGCAGACTTGGGAAACTTCCTGCTTCAATTTGTCATCTAGAGCCTGGGTCTGCTGCCCATTAGCCATTAAGGCCTCACCCACACTCCATGGCTTCAAGTAGTTTAAGTCACTCTGGTAAGGAAATCAGTAAAGTCACATAAGCCATCTTGAATCTGCCATAGAACTCCAAGTTCAGACATAGAAAAATGGTGTGGTTTATTGAGGACACATTTGCTCTTGGCATTTGGTTTTATGGCTCAAAAAGCTGACACTCATGACCTGGCCAGTTTCTTACACTTTCATTACAGAGCCACATTTCATATTGATGGATACTGGGCTAAATAAAGTCCATCACCAAACCACAAAGTAGGAGCAGCATGTAGAACTGGACAGAAGGGCACCTGGGCTCAAATCCAACTTTTGTGTGTGCTGGAAGAAGTTATTTACTTTATTATACGAGTCTCATCAAATTATGAATAACATATATTCCCTGTGAGCACTGGTTATTACCTGGAAAGTGGTTGGAATACAAATGCTAATTTCTTCCTTCCCTCAGACTTTTAAAGTTATGCCAAGCAAGTGAGATCAACGGCCTTGAAGGAAAGCCAGGGTCACCATGGGGGCAGGGAACACATTCACCAGATAGTATGGAAGCAGAAAAGGCAAATTTATTGAATTACTATGGAGAGACAGAGGTGAGGTGAGAAAGCATTAGCCTGGACACTGAAATAAAAGTTTGGCTCTTTCTTATACCCTGAGTTTGTAGGCTATCTCTAAAGAGATTTAAGACATAGGTCTGTGGCAGCTGTTATCTACTAAATTATCAAGGCCACATTAGTTTCTGCATTCCTTTGAAATTTACATCAGCTTTTAATGGGCACAGGTGGGCTTTGTGGCACTGTTTCAATAACAATCTTTCAGTTCCTTTATCTGCCCAATGTCTCAGGGCCAGGTTTCCATGAAAACTTTTAGCTCCCTTAGTCTGTTTTTTTTTTTTGTAAGATTTATTTATTTATGCATACAAGAACTGGGGTACAGGTCAGAGTTGGGGAGGTTAGAGACTTCACTAGAGACAAAGTGGGGAGCAGAACAGGCAGATCTACTGAAATACAATGCTGAGGGAGCAGTGGGTGGGTCAGGAGAGGTCTGCCATTACTGTCACATGGGTCACCTCCCTGGCTGGGATCAAACTCCTGCTGCAGTAGCTGGGGAGAGCTTACAGTTCTGAGCTTTAACCCACTGTGCCACCAGGGAGGGCCCTCCCTTAGTCTGTTTAAAGCTTCCCCTTCTTGGCAGCTCTCCTGCCCACCTGTAACTATGCAGGTGCCTCTTTTTCTTTCTCCTTTTCCTAATAAACCTGTCCTTTTAAAATATAAAACAAGTAAATAAAAATAAAACTTCCCATCCTTGTCTGCTAAGCAAGGAGGAGACGAGCTTTTAACCCTTTAAATCTCATCAAGTTCCACTGGCGGGCTGCATTGCCACAAAAATAGCAGGTGAGTCTACCATTGCATAATTAAAACCAATTAATTTGTAACAATTATCTAATCAATAGCTAATCGTAACAATTATCTAATAACATCCATCCAGTGTTTCAAGACAAGAAATTCAAGAGTTACCTAAGTCTGGGTCGACTTACTCGCCTCTTCCCAGCCTCAGCCTACTAATCCTCTGCTCATGATAAGCAACTGGTTACGCCCCTCGCACTCTCCGCAGCCACCTGTCCACCGCTGCACTCAGTCAATCTACCCCTTCATTTCCAGCTAGTTATCTCCGCGATGTTTCCTTGCGTACAAATAAATTCCAGGCAGTGGTAGAATTACAAGGAAAACAACAGAGTCGGTGAAGATCAGAGGGGCCGCGATTTTAAATAAGGCGGTCAGGGAAACCTCAGTCTGGGTGACATCTGATCTGATCTCTGATCTGATCAGATCAGAGCGAGGCTACCTGGGAAAAAGCAGTTCAGATGGAGGTGCTGGCCACCGCTACCCAGGACAGAGAAAACAACTGTGCTAGAACGGAAGCAACCTTCAGCGGTGCCGGGAGTTACTTCAACCGAGGACACATCACCAGGACCAGCTCAGAACCCGGGCCCCAAGGTTCCGCACTGCCCACTTGAGGGGCCGCTTCTAATGTGGCCTGAAATCACACGAAGGCTACGCGCCGGTCTTCTCAGGGCACAGACGCCCGCCAGTTCCGGCGCCTCAGGTCCCGAGGCCGTGGTCCCGCCCCACAGGCATCGCCTCCTCCTCGAGTTCCCGGAACCCGAGACGTCCAAATCTCCGACGAGCGGAACCTGCGCCCTCGCCCCTCCCGCCTTCCCAGGCCCCGCCCCACAGCTCCGCCCCACGCCTCCAATTCCCTGGGCACCTCGAACCCGCTCCAATAGGCTCCCGCTTCCCGGAGCTGAGGCGGAGCCCTGGTTTCCCAATTGGTCGTGACCACGCCCCGTTGACCTCAGAGCCGCGCGACCCGGAAGTGATTCCGAAGTTCTGTCCGCGTGGATTCGCTCCCTGGAGGTGTGGCGTCGCGGCCGCTAAGATGACCAAAATAAAGGCCGACCCCGACGGACCCGAGGCTCAGGGGGAGGCTTGCGGCGGGGAGCGCACTTACCACGAACTGCTGGTGAACCTGAATCCCATCGCGCAGCCCCTGGCTTCTCGCCGCCTCACGCGGAAGCTCTACAAATGCATCAAGAAAGGTGCGGAGGGCGTCGCAGTGGCCGGTGGGCGCGCGGGTGGCACAAGCCTCCAGCCCCTCGCCCCCCACTGAGTCTCATGTCTTTGCAGCTGTGAAACAGAAGCAGATTCGGCGCGGGGTGAAGGAGGTTCAGAAATTTATCAACAAAGGCGAGAAAGGGTAAGAACCCCATCGCGCAGGATTTTGCATTTCTTGAAAGTAACGAAGGTAGGGCCTCCCTGGTGGCACAAGGGGTTAATAAGCGCAGCACTGCGAAGCTTCGGACAGCCGCTTCGGCAGGAGATCGAACCCGCGAGGTGACCCCCATGGCGCAGCAGACCTCTACTTCAGTCAATTCACTGGTTCTGCTACCCACTCTGTCTTTGGTGAACCCTCTTACTCCTCCCCTCCCCCTCTGGCCTACACCCCAGTTTTGTACGCTTAATAAATCTTTTTTTTTTTTTTAAATAATAACTTAGGAATTCCTACTACTTGCTAACTCAATAGAAGTGCTCTGACTCAGAGGAGTCAGTGTATAGGAGATGAATTCCCATCAGAATAGATGCTGGCCCAAGACTTACACGAGCTCAAAGGGACACCATGGGACAGTGGATTTCTGAGGGATGCGAATGTTACAAGCCGGCTTCCCTTGAGGGTAGACCCCAGCTGCATGCCTCAGCGACTGCTTATGGGTGTTTACTCCTTTTCAGGCACTGTGTTGTGGGGAGACAATGACATTAATCAAATAGTCACAAGTTGTGATTGATAGCATCTTTTCTGAGATTTATCAGAATCTGAAGTTTGTCTCATCCCCTTTATCTCCCGTTCAGGCCAGACAGTAAGTTCTTTTAGAACTGGTTGAAGACACTCACTCCATTCTCTGCAGAAGTGTCTGGTACACTGTAGGTGCTCGAAGGGAATGCTGGAAGGATCTGATGCTCAGTGAAGAGCCTCACTTAGTTGCTGGTAGCTGAGATCTTAAAATAATTGGGATTCATTTGGTGGCTAGATGATACTTTCTCATGGGGGCTTAGTCAGTCATGGTAAGTCTAGTTTTTATACTCAGCTTTGAAAGGCCATTGAAGGGTAAAAGCCTGGGAGTGACATTATTAAGAGTCTTCGGGCAATTTATGAAAGGATCAGGGGCATGCAAGTAGACTCAGGGAAGGTAAGATGGGAGCCTCTGTGGTCTAGAGAGGGCAAGGGCAATTTTGATTAACTTACAGTGGCAGATGTGGAATTAAAGTGCAGGCATCTGAGAGGACTTTTGGACATTGAGTGTGAAGAAATATGGATTTAACTGAGTAGACTAGAAAGCCCACTCACTGAGTGAACCGTGGGTAGCCAACTTGTATGAGAAGATCCTAAGTTTGGTTTCAGGCAAGTTTTTGAGGTGCCCCTCTCCTCAGGAGTACTGCTAATAGGCAGATGGCTATATGAGTTTGGAGCTTGGAAAAGAGAAGCCCAGGGCTGGAGAGGATAGTTTTGGGAGTTGGCCCACAGATGGTACCTGACACTGTGGCCATGGATTGGACCAGGAAGAAGATACAGAGAAGGCCGTCAAGTACTATGGGGAACACCAGCATTTAAAAGCTACTTAAAGAGGCAAAAGGAAAACGAGAAAGGGGAAGCAGTGCTTTGAATCAAGAGCTCTTATATTGCCTGTCACACACCACAGTGCTCACTCCCACAACAAACTTTGCCTTCTGTGGTTTCAAGACTCTTGAGACCTTTACCTTTGACACCTTCCAGTTAGGACCCCTAACTAAGGAATCTCTGTCAGACCTTCAGTGGTGCCCTGTCCCTCCTGCCACTGAGCTCTGTTCCTTAACCTGACACTCAAGGCCCTTGGGTGTGGTCCCTCTTTGGTCATATTGTCTTCCTCAGGTCACATTCTGTATTCCGAGGCCACCCAGACTCCCAACTGGCCTGCCCATGTGTCTGCTGCCATTCTGATTACCTCAGCCTTCATTGCCCTCAGCCCCTCCATAGACATTAGTCACCACTTAATTTTTTGTTCAGGTGTTAACTTACCTTCTGATTCTCCAAAAACTTAAGCTTATTGCTTGGTATCCCTCCACTAATTCTTTCTCAGCACAATAACCACTTGACACCCTTGGTAGCATTTACTTATTACCAAGACATAGAGATCACCTTCCCAGAGGAAGGTACTCACCAAACACACATTTGTAAAACTTTTAGAGGTTGGGAGAACCACATTAATAGTTAAGTTTCTTGGCCCTCCCTCATGGTACAACAGGTTAGGACACAGAACTGCAAGCTAGCTGCAGCAGCTTCAATGCGAGTTCCGTCCCTGGCCCTGACCTGCTGCCCACTGCTCCCCTCAGCAGTATACTTCATCGATCTGCCGGCTCTGCTCCCCACTTTGTCTCACCGCCCCTGCACCTCTGGACTATACCCCAGTTCTGTATGCATAAATAAACATTTTTCTAAAAAAATAGTTCAGCTTCTTGATAGTAGGAGGTCATCTTACCCATCTCTAACCCCCCAGGCCCAGCCCAGTGACATACTTAACCGAAAGGGGGAATGAACAGACCAGAAAAGTTAGTGGGTTTTCTCATTTCAGGATCATGGTTTTGGCAGGAGACACATTGCCAGTGGAGGTATACTGCCATCTCCCAGTCATGTGTGAAGACCGCAATTTGCCCTACGTCTACATACCCTCCAAGACGGTAAGGAGCACAGGAGCCCCAGTCTTGCTCAGCACTAGAGGGTCTGCAGTAGCAGGCCATGGAGGAGTGCAGCATGTGTGAGCTTTGGAGTTGAGACAGGCCCATTGCTCCCTGGCCAGACTTTGGATTCACTTCAGATGCCAGACCTTTATGCACTTTGGTTTCCTTTTTGTAAACTGGGAATCCATTCTTCTGAGAATGAAAAACACCTATGTAGATAACACTTGTCAACTCTGATGCTGTACCTTTGTTAATTCTTGTGGGTGGGTGTGGTTATCGCAGGGGGTCATAGGGCTTATAGCTGTTCTTTTTTATCTTTATTTATCAGGAGCCAGACCTGGGGCTCAGGGTATAGGGGGTGGCAGGAACCAGGAAAGCACAAGCCCTGCCCAAGGGGGTACCCCCACTAGACTGGAGACCTCACTCAGCTGCCATTTGGGAATGAAGGCCCAGTGTTGCTGAATTATAGCTGGAAAATTGTCTGCATTTAAATGACAACCAATTGTAAATGTAGTGATCAAATAGCACCTGATTGTGGGCTGTATTTAGGCCAGCGGGTTAATGGTTTGGAACTCCCCAGCATGTAGGTTGTGCAGTAGTTTTTCCAAATAGCCCTTCTTTGCTCTTCTCTGCAGGACCTGGGGGCAGCAGCAGGCTCCAAACGCCCCACCTGTGTGATAATGGTCAAGCCCCATGAGGAGTACCAGGAGGCCTATGATGAGTGCCTGGAGGAGGTGCAGGCTCTGCCCCCACCCATGTGAAGGACTTGGGCACCTGCTCCGGAAGCTGTTGGGAAACCAGCCTGCTGTCCTGCTACCCACACTCGCAGCATCTCCCCCGTCCCGAGGCACATATTCTTCCCAGGCAGCTATTTCATGAAGGAAAAGCAGTATCTTCTCCAGAGCTGTTTGCCTGTGAGCTTCAATGAAGACAGTTCCAACAATGTGGTGTGGGGGAAGTAAATGCTAAGACTAAAATGTGGTGAGGCTGTGGGTGTTTTCTTAAGCAGCAGCTGGTAGTGGGGCTGAGATGGTGGGCAAGAACAAGGGGAAGCAGCCTTTCTTATCAGAGATCACCAAGGACTTTACAAGTGTTCGCTCCTATGCCAGGCTGCCCAGAGTGGGTGTTAGACTCAAGCCAGGAATGGATTCTGGGCTGCCCACCCCCAAGCTTTTGACTCCCACTTCCAGAATCAGTGGGTGCTGCAGGATAAGGTGGCCAAGCCTAGATTCTGCACAGAAGCCTGCAGCCCCTATGTTGGGACACCCCCATTCATCATTTTGCTCCCTGGGAGCCATAAATGCCACTGGGAAGCTTATGGAAGCAATTTACCCACCTACACAGTACATTTTAAATAGGAACCTGAAGCTGAGTACAAAACTCCAGGCCATCTCTCCTGCGTGGTATCACGGGCCCTGATAGCCCAATCCTTTCAGACATTTTAGACTTTCACAAAGGGCCTTCCAGCTTTTCGGACACCCCCTTCTCCCCCCAAACTTAGTGCACACAGCAAACAAGCTTAGGCACCCTGGAGAAAAAAACTAGACAGAGCTTGGGCTTGAGGCTCAGATCTAGTTTAAACACCAAGCTCTCCTTTACAAAGTCTGATGCTTGACTGTACAAGTCTTTTCATTTTCCTTAACCCCCTGTACTGATTTCAGATGAGTATTTATGAATGTGTAAAAGCACCTTGCACAGGGCTCCACATCTTACAGGGTTTTCTCCCTGTCAGATGCAGGGTGGATTCTTTCTGACCGGGTACCATGGCTTATTGCTGATTCTGTTCTCACCAGCAGCAGTCTGTGTGCAGTGGGCACATGCATAGAAATTCTTTGCCAGTGAAGCTAAAGACAGGTGAATGAATATATTTGCTCCAAGTTAGAAAACCATGGCATTCAATTCTAGCATAGAATATTTACAGTAGGGAGCAGATACGTACAGTGGTAAGGCTGTACAGCAGGAGGTGGACACGATGCTGGCATGGCAGTGAGACCTGGCTGAGGCAGGGATGGGAAGACATCTGCTGCTGGTGGCAAGTCCTTGCTTCTGTGTTGGTCAGTACTAACAGCAAATATGAGTGGAGACAGCAGGAGAAGAGAAGCCAGCTTCTTAAAACCAGGGAGCTGTCTCCTCCTGGGCTTCTGCCATGGCAGCACTCCTCAAGTCAGCTGCTCTGAAATAAATACAGTCCACTGAAACCAGCCATCCTCACCGAGACAATTCGAGGTGAAAACTCACAACCAAGTTCCTTTCAAGCTGGAATCAGAAGATGAGGCGTTTGCCATCTGCCGGGTTCTGCTCCATAGGGCAGTAGGGACACTTCAGCCTGCAAAGGGGAGAAAATCAGGTCTCAGCACTGGGCAGCAGGACAGCCAAGCCAGGAGGGAGCCAAGCATGGGGAACTTACTTTCCTCCGTTAATGAGCTTGTTGAGTGCATCTCTTGAGATCACATGGCCACAAATGAGTTTGATGGGAGGGTTGGAATCAGATGTCTGCTGGCGGAGGATGGGGCACGCAAAGACCGAGTGGTACCAGCATTTCATGCCAAGTTCTATCTCGATCTGGGGAGGTGGGGAGAGGGGTGAATTCCCATTCCTGTCTTTTGCCCACCCCTGCCCCAGCTGAGGCTCACCGGCAATTCATCCTTGTGACTCCACACCCCCGTGCACTGTCTCTGCTCTATCACTGCTTTGATGTTCATCAGCACTGGCAGCGCCACACAGCCAGAGGCAAAGCTGCAGTAATAAAAAGAGCAAGGGCTAGAGTGGTCCTTTGGCTGTCTAGACCAAAACACAGACAAAAGAACCAACATTCTGAGTCTTGTGACTCAGGGCTGGGTTCTGAAGTGTGTAGGATTCAACTCAAACTTTGAAAAAAATTCAGGTAGCTTATAAAGTGCCACATGTAGTTAGGTGTGTCCAACTCAAGGCACCCCAAATTTGAGAACCCACGGGAAAGAAAAGGAAGATCCAGAGGGCCGATACCCTCTTATCTAAACCACTGAAAAAATGGGCAGTGATCAATTTGAAGCAGCTCTGGCCTGCCTGTCTATCCCACCCTGTTGTCATAATGCAGCACTCTACCTGGGCATCAATTACTGCAATTAGAAACTGGGGAATTCAGACCTCATGATTAGGATAGGGATGGGGTGCTAGGTTGTGCCTGTATGAGAGAACTGTGCAAAGATGTGATGGTGCCTGTGAGTCTACCATTCTGGGATAAGGCAAAAGATTCCACAGTCAGTAGAAATAAAACAGACTGATGCTATGATTGTGGTGTTTGTGGCTCTGTGTTCAGTTATCTTTTGCAGCCCTAGACAAGGTTATTCACGTCTCTACTTGTTTATAAAATGAGGCTAACACAGTGACTCCCCAGGGTTACAGTGAAGCCATGAGGAGAATATTACTGGAACAGAGCCTGCCAAGTGGCAGTTCTTGAGGCCCTGACCCATGTCCCTGCAGGGAAGTGGTACTGGAGATGAGGTGGCAAGAAGGCCAAGCTGCAGGAGGGTCTTGTGATAAATCAGGGGTGAACTACAGGGGAGGCAGAGACCTCATTCAAGAGACCTTACAAAACAAGAACTTTGACCCTGTCACTGACCTCATGGTGACCTCAGGCCACAACTCTTCCTAATCTCTTGTTTCTCCAACATAAGTAATTTTTATTTGGAAGAATGATTTACTCCAGTTTAGGTCTGTGAAAGCACCAACACCATCTCTGACACATAGGCAGGGCCTCAGTGAATCATGCTTTTCTCTAAACCCTCCCATTTATGCCCCCACCTCCCAGCTGGCTGTACCTGACACTGAGGGGTGACTCCACAGAAAGCCCCAGCAGGGAACAAGCATCCCTGGTAAAGGTCTCACAGATCTCTGCCCAATGGCTATTATCCAGGAGGTGGCAGTAGGGCGATTTCTCCAAGCCCAGCCGCAGGTACACCAGGCTGCCCATCATCACCTGGATCTCTGCAAGACAACAGGACCAGGCTTAGGGGCCTTCCCCCAGTCTGGCAACTGCAGGGCAGCCAGAGTGGCTCCCAGATGCTTAAGACCTAATGACCTTAGGCAAAACTGGTTTTCCAGAGACTTGAATACAAAGGTGGAGTTAGTGGCTGCAGTGAAGCTGTGCTTAACCCCTTGCGTTACAAGGGATGCCCCAATGATGCTTACTTCAAATGAACTGTGAAGAAATATGAGTGGTGTGCTCTCCCTGGTGGCACGAGGGAGTAAAGTGCAGCACTATGAAGCTATGAGCAGTCACTGCAGCATGAGTTTGATCTACAGTCAGGCAGGTGACCCACATGATGTGGCAGACCTCTCCTGATGCGCCTGCTCCTTGTCTCCCCTCAGCAGTGTATTTCAGTCAATCTGCCTATTCTAATCCCCACTGTCTCTAGTGAATCCTCTCATCCCCATGCATCTCTGGCCTGCATTCCAGTTCCTGTATGCATTAATAAGTATATATATTTAAAAAAAAAAAAAAGAAATATGAGTGGAGTTAAAGTCACTAGACTATTTTAGCTGCAGTGATGGTTATGAGTGGTGACCATCTGGCAGGTAAAACTCCCAAGATGGGTCTGAAAATCCTAGTGTAAATGAAGAGAACTCTGAGGGAACTCCAAGGTGTGGGGTGCTGAGTGTGGGTGTGGCATATGGCAGGTGTTGGACAGACCGAAGTCTGAGATGAAAATGGGAGAAGGGAAGAGGCAACCAAACCCTAAGTCTGGAGCTCCCTTTGGAGACAATGAAGGAGGGCCAGAGAGTTGGGGACAGGCACAGGTAATGTGCAGTCTGAATATCCCACCCATGCTGACCTGTGCTGGAACCTGAGCACCTACCCCGCTGGTGCAGCCGAGCAAAGGGCTGGAAGTGCCGGGCATAGCTAAGGGCTTCCAGTTGCTTCTCGGGGCCACCTGCCAGAAGGCGGATGAAGTATAGTCGGTGCAGCTTGAACTCCAGGGAGCTGTTGAGCTCCAGCAGGCGCTGCCTGTGGGAGACGGCCCATCTGGGGAGAAAGGGCCAGTTTAATGTGAAGCTGGAAGAACAGAACTGAGAGGTGGGCTCCAGAAGCCTCTGGGAGGTCCAGCAGACAAGGCTGTAGCCTGGAAGACAGCTGGACGTGTGTCACATACATTGGGTGAGGTGAAGACAAACACAGTGCCTTGAACAGCAAAGGCAGCGGTGATTCTATGGGGCAGAGCGGGACCAACTTACTCCAGTGCTGGCCCCAGGTCTTGTTCGTGTAGAGCTTCCAGGATTCGATTCAGCTCCAGGAAAGGTTGCTTGAAATCCAAGTCCACATTCAGCGTGGACTCCTGTGGGAAGAGGCCAACCCCATCATTGGAGGACTGTTTATAAAATTCTCTGCTCTGCACATAATAAAAATCTCATTTGCCAACTATAGGCTAGGGGCAGGGGTTTGCACTCGGAGGAGCTGTGGTTTCGTTGTTCCCATTTTAGTTCTGGGAAGCTGACTGCTACCTGCTGGCCTCCCAAAGGCAGACCACAACCCAGCCCTACCTGCAAAGAATGATCCCCATGGAGGAGCAAGTGAGAAAGCTGCTCCTTTTCAATCCCCTCTATTACATAAAGAAAAAGGAGATTTACTTTTACTGCTAGGAAGTTTTAAAATACCTAACAAGCGTCATTTCACGAATCTTCCTTTTTAAGAAAAGCGAGCAGGTCTCAACTCAGAACACTGGCTGACTAGAAATGAAGTAACTCTAGCTAGAAGTCAATGACTTCACTTTTTATGGTATATACTTTTAAAGATACTTTTTATTTATAGAAGTAGGATTGACTTCCTCTCTAAAATATATGTGAAAAATAGCAGGGCTGGAAGGCTCAGGGCCTTGTAGGCTGAGGAGCCAATAGGCTGAGTCAGGCCCTAGGGTTGCAGTTCTTAGAGCTGTTCAATCGAACATGAAGGAGGAACTGTTTCCAAGCTCATCAACCAGACAGCAGCATAACCGGTCAGTGAAGCAGCAGCCCTGATGATATGAGGGAGGAGGGTGGCCTTGGCCCCATGCTCAGCTTCATGGGCATATGCAAAGATGGGGACAAACTGACCCTCAGGATGGGAATAGTAGCCAAGTAGCAGAAGATGTGAGGCACTAACAAAGTGATATGTGGAGGCCTGGGATCTGCAAAGAATGTAACCAGATGGCAAGTTCTCCACTAAGGTTTATGCACAAAAAGAAACAACGCTTTCTGCAGCAGGGATGAGTCGATAGGACTCTTTGACCTTCAACACTTGTCTCCTGGGACTTCTAGAACAGTGATTTATTATTCCCTGTTTTCCCACCTTCTCATTTGCTCTAGCTTCCTGTCCTCGTTCCTGTTGTCTTCTTGCCTCCTTCCCCTCCCCCCCCAGCCATCATTTCTGACTTAAGACCATCAAATGTAAGTAGGGTTATACCTGAAGCCTATACAGTATTATAAACCATTTTTAAAAAGATTTATTTATTTATGCATACAAAAACTGAGGTACAGGCCAGAGATGTGGGGGGGTGGGGTGAGAGGATTCACCAGAGACAGAGCGGGGAGCAGAACAGGCGGATCTACTGAAATACACTGCTGAGGGGAGCAGAGGGCAGGACAGGAGAGGTCTGCTGTACTATGTGGGTCAGCTCCCTGACTGGGGGATTGAACTCGTGCTGCAGTGGCTGCAGATAGCTTCATAGTGCTGTGCTTAACTCCTTGTGTCATCAGGGAGGCCCTAATAAGCCATTCTTACTTCAATAACATTTAAAAAATAAGGGCTAACAGGAACATAAAATAAAGAAAATGATTTGGAAAGCAGAGTGGGCAGATCCCTACCTCCAGCACCCCTTACCTGGCACAACTCCTCAGCGACGCTGAGCATTCCCTGCTGGTACAGGTGCTCCACGATGGCCATCTGCAGGATCTGCTGCTGCTTCTCCCGAGAATCCCATACCGCATCGGAGACCACACCACAAATCTCAGAGTCAAAGTTCTGATGAGGATGAGAGGCAGGGTGCTGTAACTCAGCGCTTATGTTTCCAGCAGCTTTCCGGAAGGCCCTGTACAAGGTTAACTGCAGGGGAGCCCACTGTCAGTCTGGGGGTGCCCACACACTCACCCTGTCGATGGCTTTGCCCACTCGGGAGACACTGCTGTGAATGTCCTTGTGGTCCGATGCCAGTTTCTGCACAGTGTCTTTGATCTTCCGGCAGCACTGAGACATCACCAAGGAGAGGGTGGCTGAGAGAGGTGTCCCCTGGAGGGCTGCAGAAGAACACTGGCAATGAATCAGGCACAGAAAACAGACCTGGTCTCTGTTTCCTCATGCTAAATGCCAGCCGGAGGCCTGAGGAGCATCCCTGAGCTCTGGAGTGAAAGACTCAAGTTTCTGTTCCAGGTCCTGCTACATTTTAACTGTATAACTTGGAAAAAGTCAAGTGGGACAAGCTGGTTCATTTCCTGGTCTTTATTTTCTCACCTGTATATTGGAAGTGATAGCACTGGCCTGGCAGGTTATTGTGAAATGAAGATGACTTGGCACTTACCATGGGTTAAGTATTTTATTTTGGCCCATTTAATATTCACCACCATATTACACAGGGATATTGCAGGTATCCCCTCCTTTAGCTGAGAAAGCTGAGAATGCAACTTGCCAGATCCCCTAGAAGTAACCAGTGTAAGCCCATGGTCCCCCAACACAACAGAATGGGCACATTCATAGAGAAAAAGCAGATTAGTGGTTCTTTATTATAACTGAATGCCAACTAACAAACGATATTTATTAGGAAGGATAGAACAGAAAAAAAATAATCACCCATGTTGCAACCAGTTTTATAATAATTGATTCACACAAGAAATCATTAGTCGAAGCTAAAACCAGTGGGCTGAAGTTTTATAAAGGGTAGAACATTTATGTTTCAAAGTATCCCCCCACAAATCAGTTATTTTTTTTTTTTTAAGATTTATTTATTTGTGTATACAGAACTGGGGTACAGGCCAGAG
>NW_004567109.1:63319115-63321749 GCF_000260355.1 Condylura cristata | reverse complement strand
AACTCATGCGGAAGTGGCTTTAGTTTCTCAGTGCTGCGCTTTAACCCGCTGCGCCACCAGGGAGGGCCCAGTTATTAAGTTTTTTAAAGATTTATTTATTTATGCATATAAGAACTGGGGCACAGGCCAGAGGGTGGTGGTAAGGTGAGAGTATTCTCCAGAGACAGAGTGGGGACAGAACAGGCAGATCTACTGAAATACACTGCTCAGTGGGATGAAACAGGAAAGATCTGCTGCGCCATGTGGGTCAGCATCCTAGCCAGAGATAGAATTCAAACTGCAGTGGCTGCAGATAGCTTCATAGTGCCATGCTTTAACTCTTTGCACCACCAGAGAGGGCTCAAGTACTTATTAACTTTAATGAAATATTAACTTTACAATAAAGGAACTTGTCAGATACCGTCTTAACCACATCATCAAGTTACCAATACATTTGATCAAGTTACCAATAACAGAACAAGATGACCCCTACTATGTTCTGATGTGATATACTGAGAGGCATCACTTCCTGTCCAAAATACAAGCCATGATGGGTAAGGAAGCAACAGATAAATTCAATATGAGAGACATTCTGCAAAATTACCAGCTTTAATTAAGTCTCAAAAATGTCAGTTATACGAAACTAGATCAATACCTTGCACCATACACAAAAATCAACTTGAGGTGGATTAAAGACCTTGACATAAGAACGGAAACCATAAAATACCTGGAAGCAAAGATGGTCAAAACACTACACGACACACACAGATGTTACTGCATCTCTGAAGATACAGCACCCAATGCAACAATAGTGAAGGCAAGGATAGGTAGTGGGACTACATCAAGTTAAATAACTTCTGTACAGCGAAAGAGACATTACAAAAGATAAACAGACATCCCACTGATTGGGAAAAAAATTTCTCACACAAAACTAGCAATAAAGGATTGATCACAAAGATATACAAAGAACTGATGAAACTCAACAAAAATACACAACCCCATCAAAAAATGGGCAGAACTAAAAAGACACTTCTCTAAAAAGGATGTTGGCAAGGATGTGGAGAAAAAGGAACTCTCCTGAACTGCTGGTGGGAATGCAAACTAGTACAACCACTATGGAAAACTGTTTGGAGGTTCCTCAAACTGCTAAACATGGAGTTTCCCTACGACCTAGCAATCCCACTCCTAGGTATCTACCCAAAGGACACAAAAACACTGATTCAAAAAGATACTTGCACCCCCATGTTTACTGCTGCTTTATTCATAGTTGGAAAGACATGGAAACAACCCAAATGCCCAAAAGTGGATGACTGGATTAAATAAATGTGGTACATATACACAATGGAATATTACTCAGCAACCAAAAAAGAGAAACACATGTCTTTTGCAGCAACTTGGATGGAACTGGAAAAAATCATGCTTAGTGAGATAAGCCAGAAAGAGAAGGAAAAATACTGGATGGTTTCACTCTTAGCAGGAGTATAATGGACCAGCAAGAAAATAATAATAATGAACAGCTATATAGCAGAGACATTTTATGGGGGTGGAGTGGGGAATGGGATCAAAAACAGTGGGGGGAGGGAAGTACACTGGACTATGGTGATGGCATACAGTGATTTGGTGATGGGAATCCCATGGAGATTACAACTGAGATGGAAAAATGTACAAAATGATGTAAAAATAAACTATTATTTATTTCTTTAAAAAATGTCAATTATAAGTTTTGAAAAAAGTTTATAATGTAATAACCTCAAAATTATACACTTGAAGTGGATAAATTATGGCATATGAATTATATCTTAATAAAGATATTTAAAAAATGTCAATTATGAAAGATCAAAGCAGGTGAAGAAAAGATTCTAGATTAAAAACACCTACAGATCACATTTTAAAAACTGGATTCAGTGCTTGATCTTGGACTGGAAAATAAATTGAAATGTCTTTATGGAAAGCATCAGTCAGTGGCAAAACTGAAATATATACTTTATTCATTAAATAATACTGAATCAATGTTAATTCCTTCATTTTAGTGACCTATTGTACTTAAGTTAAAGAATGTCTTTGGTCTTAGGAAATACTTGAAGATGTAGTAGCAAGTGGGGTGCGATGGCTATAACTTAATTTCAAATGGTTAAAAAGCAGTAAGAATAGGCAAGAGAATATACCAAGCAGCTTTCTCTCTCCCTGACATCTAGGCAGCAGCTCTTTCTTGGGGACCATCCCACGCCTAAAGCAGGAAAATGGTGGCCAAAAAGAAGACAAAAGTTGTGGAGGGCCCTCCCTGGTCATACAACTGGTTAAAGCGCAGCACTATGAAGCTGTCCACAGCCACGAGCTCGATCCCCAGCCAGGGAGGTGACCCACATAGCACAGCAAACTGCTGCTCTCCCAGCAGTTTTTTAGTTGATCTGCCTGTTCTGCTCCCTACACTGTCCCTGGCAAATCTGCTCAACCCACTCTCCCACCCCTGCACCTCTGGCCTGTACCCCAGTTCCTGTATGCATAAATAAATAAATCTTAAAAAAAAAAGTGTGGATGCCCTCCCTGGTGGCGCAACGGGTTAAAGCACAGCACCAAGAAGCTTAAGCCACTTACGCATGAGTTCGATTCCCACCTGCCCTGGAGGTGACCACATGGTGCCGCAGACCTCTCCTG
>NW_004567109.1:63317920-63319012 GCF_000260355.1 Condylura cristata | reverse complement strand
CCTCTCACCCTCCGCATCTCTGGCCTGTACCCCAGTTATTTATATGAATAAATAAATAAATCTTTAAAAATTTAAAAAAAGTGCGGAGTCAATCTACTCTAGTCTCCAGCTTGTTGTGAAAAGTGGAAAGCACGTGCTGGGGTACAACAAGCAAACTCTGAAAATGATCAGATAAGGCAAAGCAAAATGGTCATCCTTGCCAGCTCCACACAGCCTTGAGGAGATCTGAAGTGTTACTATACCTGAGGGCCAAAACCGATGTTCATCCCTCCAGTGGTAACAACAGAGAACTGGGCATGCATGTGAGAGACAGCACTAGAAGCACCACAGGGTAGATGGGTTAAAGTAATCATGCAAAATTTTTCTTTGATAAAACTGGCCAGAGTGTGTTTTAAAAAAAAAAGGTAAGGCAAATCTGGCAACATATTAGCATTTGGACAATCCTGGTGCAGATATATATGAATTAATTTAAAATACACTTGGAACTTTTTTTTTAAAGTGAAAATAACTTTTAAAAATGTCTGAAAAAAAATGTCTGAAAAAAAAAATACAGCAATCCCACTTCTAGGTATCTACCCAAAAGACATAAAAACACTGATTCAAAAAGATACCTGCACCCCCATATTTATTGCTGCTTTATTCACAATAGGAAAGACATGGAAACAGCCCAAATGCCCCAAAATGGATGACTGGATTAAAAAGATGTGGTATATACACACAATGGAATATTACTCAGCAACCAAAAAAAAAAAAAAAAGAAACACATGTCTTTTGCAGCAACATGGATGGATCTGGAAAATATCATGCTTAGTGAAATAAGCCAGAAAGAAAAGGAAAACTACCAGATGGTTTCTCTCATAGCAGGAATATAACGGAACAGGCGAGAAAATAATGATAATGATGGACAGCAATATACCAGAGACATTTTGTGGGGGTGGAGCGGGGAATGGGATCAAAAACAGTGGGGGGAGGCAAATGCATTGGACTATGGTGATGGCATATGGGTGATTTGGTGATGGGAAGCCCAAGGGGATTATAACTGAGATGGAAAAATGCACAAGATGATGTAAAAATAAACTATTATATATATAT
>NW_004567109.1:63315518-63316250 GCF_000260355.1 Condylura cristata | reverse complement strand
GAGCAGTGGGCAGGTCAGGAGAGGTCTGCCGTGCCATATGGTCACCTCGGGGGCAGGCGGGGGTCGAACTCATGCAGAAGTGGCTTTAGCTTCTTACTGCTGTGCTTTAACCCGCTGCACCACCAGGGAGGGCCCGAGAAAATTATGTTTTTTTAAGCTATTTTCATTTCATCATCCTCGTTCATCTCTCAGAAGAGAAAGCGGTAATAAAGTTGACCCTTGAACAACACGGGTTCCAACTGCATAAATCCACAGATTTTATTATAAACAGCTTAACATAAGCTTGTAGTATTGGTACATCCAGCACAGTCTGTAAGTGTATTTTCTCTTCCTTATGATTTTCTTAATATAATTTCCTCTAATATAGTTTACTTTGTTGTCAAAATATAGTATGTTAATGAGAAACACTATGTTAGTAATAAAAGAAAACAACAAATATTAGGGCCTCCCTGGTGGCACAAGGGTTAAGGCTCAGTGCTATAAAATTGCTACATGAGTTTGACTCCCAGCCAGGCCAGGAGCTGACCCACATGGAGCAGCAGACTTCTATCTCACCACTGCTCCCTTCAGCAATGTTATTTCAGTAGATCTGCCTGTTCTGCTTCCCATTTGGTTTCTGGTGAATCCTCTCACCTCCCTCCATACCTCTGACCTACATCCCAGTTCTTATATGCATAAATAAATTAAATCTTAAAAAAAAAAGATATATAAGTATTTTCAAAAATGCATTTT
>NW_004567109.1:63313199-63315133 GCF_000260355.1 Condylura cristata | reverse complement strand
TGCGCCACCAGGGAGGGCCACCTTGACGTTATTTAAGAGTCAACTATACTAACTAGAAACCCACTCATACACCAAGTATTTTCACATATTTACTACAGCTACCTTTCCTGCTGTTAGTGGAAGTAGCT
Source organism: Condylura cristata (assembly GCF_000260355.1). Classification (NCBI taxonomy): domain Eukaryota; kingdom Metazoa; phylum Chordata; class Mammalia; order Eulipotyphla; family Talpidae; genus Condylura; species Condylura cristata. The sequence continues at coordinate 63,315,005 of NW_004567109.1, read as the reverse complement.
TTAAATTTTATTTATTTATTTATTTATTTATGCATACAAGAACTGGGCCAGAAGCACAGGGGGTGAGACACCAGAGACAGTAGGGAGCAGCATAGGCAGATCTACTGAAATACACTGCTGAGGGGACAATGGGTGAGACAGGAGAGGTCTGCTGCGGTGGTAGCTGTGAGACTTAATGCCACCAGGGTGGCCTGGAAATAGTTTTCCAGGTACTATGGAGAGGTCACAAAGGTAATACTTGAATGGGTAGTGTCTGGGAAAGCAGCCTAAGGAACAACTGCCAATCACATTGGCCTGACAGACCTTGCCCACCACTCCTCAGTACGCCCTGCCACTCACGTACTGTGGGCAGTGGTGTCTAGTCAGCCAGAACTCTCGCTTCCTCACAGCTCCATGCTTTGCTTTATGCTGTTCCTTCTCTTACCTCTCACCTCCTCCACTACTTGAGAAGCTGGCTCATCCTTTCTGAGTTAGTTCAGACGTCATCTCCTTCAGCAGCTGTCCCTATCTGTTCCCACTTGGCTCCCTCCCCTTCATTCTGCATCCCCCATTTCAGTTTGGATAACTGAGTAGTGATCTGTTTGAAGGCTTGCCTATTAAGACTAAAGCGTATCTTGTCCTAAAAACCTTTCCTCCTCATAATAGCACTGACTTTTCTTGTCTACCTTTCCTACCTCTGAGGCGTAGGGGTTAAGTTCCTGCCACGAGGAACCACTGCTCTCCTCCACTTCTGAGTAGCCTTCGGCACTGAATTTTTGACTTCAGAATTTTTGGTGACAATGTTGATTTCCCTTCCTATCTTCTAATTATGGCATTTGAAGTAAGAGGGCCCTCTCCAACATTCATATCTAGTCAGTTGTCCACTCTCTCAAAGAAGGGTAACATCCCAGAATCAGAGAGGGAACATGCATCCAAGGCAACCACTCACATTCTCCCAGTTTCACTAGGTTCTTCTGTTCTCACCAACACAGTCAGTCCTGGCCCCACCATCTGGGCCCAGTCTCTAGCAGAATGGGAGAGGCAGAAGTACCCTCTCTTCTCAGGGCTGATGCTCTCACACTGAAATCTGTAATCATGGTATCCAGAAAACATGCCACATTTTCATGCCCTCTGAACATATCCTATGACTGGTTACGAGCCATTATGGGTGAAAAGTAACAGGGACTTGTGTTTGAGATATTGTAATACTTATTATTGCTATACTAGTCAACATTTCCTAGGTACTTACTCTGTGCATTCCAATGAGTTTTCAGACATTAACTAATTTAATTCTTATAAAACACTACCAAGTAGGTACAATTACTAGTTATACTTTACTAGTTATTAAAAAAAAATAAGTTGTCCAATGTCATGCAGCTAGGAAGTGGAGAGCAGTCTGGTTCCAGGCTCCAGAGTTTTTTTTACCTGCAAGCACTCTCTGGGAAACTCTCCATGGAGTACTTAATAAGCTACCATTTCACCAGGTAAGGAAAGCAGCAAGTATTTGTATATGAGTGTACAGCAATGATTAGTGATGACAAGACACAGGAAATTCACCACAGAGCCTATGAAATGATCAATTAGAAAAGATGGCAACACTAAAGAATGTTTGCCAAGAGTATCTGCAAACCAAAACCACAAATACCAAAAATAAACACAGGTCAAGAAAGTGGGGCTTGCCAAGGTCAAACAAAACAACCCTTTGAGATGCCAAGTGATATTAGAGTTATCAAAGGGAAGCTCAATGCAGTCTCTGGAAATTGTACTAAAAATCTGAGAAAGGGCCCTCCCTAGTGGCGCAGCGGGTTAAAGCACAAAGCCACTTCC
>NW_004567109.1:63295251-63312939 GCF_000260355.1 Condylura cristata | reverse complement strand
CTGTCTCTGGTGAAGCCTCTCACCGCCCCTGAGCCTCTGGCCTGTACCCCAGTTCTGTATGCACAAATAAATAAATCTTTAAAAAAAAAATCTGAGAAAGGAAATGGGTACAATGGTTTTCATACCAACACCGTGTGTTACGGCAGGGAGTAAGAGACTAGACAGTCTACAGGGAAGTAAATATCACTTGGAAGTAAACAGGAAGGATGCATTGATGGGAGCCTTACCAGCATTTAGAAACCATATTCTACATATACCCACCACAACATCCACAAAATCCCAAAACATGATAGTGATAAGGGAAAAGAAGCAAAATGAAGTCTCAGCAGAATCGATTTATGCAGATTAAAAATACAAGCAAACCACCAAGGACACACAAATAAAAGAAGCTCTACCAAGGGTTTCAGAAGGATAGAGATGAAATGGAAAACATTAAAAAATGCTAAGGAGAAAATGGTCTTACATTGACTAAGTGAACTGAAAATGAACTTAATAAAAATTTGAAATATAATTGGGTAAACAGAACTGTTTGCATGATGGCTGGAATACATATTACAGCCAAAAAGTCCAAAAGGCTAATTCAGTCTTTCCAAGGTAAGCCCCCAGGCTCAATCACAGTTGGTCATCTTCACCAGGTACAAGGATGGATGAAGGTATGAGTTCGACAAACTTCATGATTCAACCAACTGAATTTCTTGTCTACTGGCCTAAGCTCTCCTCTCCAAGGGCTCAGGTGAAATTATCCGCTAAGGTGATTGCTTCGAAACAACACATCAGATCCTGTCAGCTCTCTGATGAACACTGCCAGGCCTTGACTTAAAAGCCCCTTGCAATTGTATAGCTGGTACCTCTGCATAAGCTGTCCCTGTATTCAGAGTACTTCAGCATTTCTCTGTACAGAAAACAAGATGCAGTTTAATCAGCTGCCCAGGGGGTCCTTCCTGCCTCCTTTTCTGCTTCACAAACCTCTGTCAAAGGTGCCCAGCACTGGGCACCTAGTCTGAGCACTGGGGCACTGTTACTACCTGTTTAAAGTCTAGACTCTGAAATGCTCAAAGCTAGAGTCTGTCTTACCCAATCCTGGTTCTTTCTCCTGTCAGTGCCCAATCCAGGGCCTGGTGGGCAGTGGGTGTTTAGTAAACATATGCTGATTAAACAGCAGTACATTCCCGAACTCTTGGGCCAGGGAGTTTGAGTTCAAACCTTGAGAAGTGCGCAGGAGGAGACAGGAGTGAATAATGAAAATTCCCACCAAGACATGCATGGGGGTTTTGTCCCAGTCTTCAGTATCCTGAAACAAGAGGGTCACTTCTAGGCCAAGATTTTTGTGCAAATCAGAAAAAGATCCCCTTTGCTTGAGATAGAACTGGAGTGTTTCCGTTGATCCAATTTACACTTGCACTCTTCACCTCCATCCACGTCCACCCTCTGTAGCACACCTCTGCTTATAACCCAATTAGACCCCCATTGTACTAAAAACAAAATCCACCCTTTTTTTCAATGGGCTCCCAGGCACTATGAGAATCAACGCCCCACCACCTCTCCAAGTACTTCTCCTACCACATTAAGTCTACTTTCTGCTCCAGTTTATTTTTACCTCAGAACCTCTGCAATAGATGTTCCCTCTGTCTGGAACCCTTTTTTTCCTATTTTTTTTTAAAGATTTATTTTATTTATGCATACAAGAGCTGGAGTGTATGCCAGAGGTGTGGACAGTGAGAGGATTCACCAGAGACTCAGTGGGGAGCAGAACAGGTGGATTGACTGAAATACACTGCTGAGGGGAGCAGCTGTCAGACAGAAGTCTGCTACTCCTCCCTGGCCAGGGAAGTGGTGGGGGTAGGGGGCTGGGGAAGCTGGGATCTACCTCGCATGCAGGGAGCTTTGTGGTGCTGAGACTTAACCTTCTGCTCCACCAAGGAGTGTCTGGAACACTTCTCCCAGATCTCCCCAAGGCTAGCCCTTTATTAGGGTCCAGTACAAATGTCATGTCTTCAAAGCAACTCTTCTATATCACAGTATTTACTACGGTTCCCTCCGCCCCAGCCCCACACCAGTTATTCCATCACACTTCACTGCACAGATTTATGTGAAGTTTCCAGTCTTTTGTCATTAACCATCATTTCTCCCTGGCCAACAGCCCCTACTGGGAACTTCACCTGCAAATGTCTGGCAAACTCCTATGGGTTCTCTAAAAGTCCCGGCTCCAAACGAGGCGGCCGCGCCCCCGCGTCTCCCGCAGCTGACCTCCGACCCGGCCGGTCGCGCAAGGAAGGGCCGCACGAGTTTGAGCGACTCCCTGGTAGAGGCGGCTCCTGCAGGGTCTTGTGCGACTGTGAGACTTCAACTCCAGTCCCCGGCGGCGACGACTTGAGGAGAAAACAAGCCTAAGGGACGACTGGTGCGGGGACTCACTCGGGGGGCTCCTGAGAAGACGGCGAACTGTCGCCCACCGAGCCCCGCCCTGGCCCAGGAGGCCTCCGGCTCCAGCCGGGACCAGCCGCCCCAGCCCTAACTTCCGGGCCGCTGTCATCGGAACCGGAAGGAGCGACCGTTGCCCCGCAGCTCCGGACTCACCCATTGGCGGTCTCTCGGAGGGGAGGAACCTTCGCCTCAACCTGGGCCTCCCCTCTCTCGCGCCGAGAGTGGAATCGCCCGCAGACGCGGGAACGGCCTCGCCGCCCGCCCTCCCGGGCTGGCGGCTGCTTTCCTGACTCCCCATCGGCGAGGAGCCGGCGGACCGGCCCACTAGGTGGTCCATCCTGGCTCAAGGATGCCTGACCTGCCTCTCGGCAGCGCTGAGGTGCGGCGATCAGGAGCCCTAAGCCTGACTGTGCCGCCCGACGCTCCGCCTCCACCCTTCATTTTAAAGAAAGGCTGTACCCACACAGCACAGTCCTTGTCAGGGCTCCGTGATGCCTCCGTGACACATCAGATGTTTAAAAGTAAATGTCTGTTTACCTACACCAGCGTCGCTGGTCCCACCGATGTCTGTTTTTTGGAGTTCGGTGTCCTCCGGTCCACTCTGGGAGAGGTTTCACCAGAGCTCCCCTGTCAGCGGCACAGCACACGCGAGTTCCCAGGCAAGTTTTCCCAGATACAGAGACTCAGTTATATTTAGAGAGCAGGTTTATTAGGAAAAAGGACAGTGGAGTGAATGACACTGGCATAGGCACAAGTGGGCAGAAAGAACTGCCCCAAAGGGACAGGTTTGCTGAGAGGCCTGCGTGGTTGTAGGCAGGCGGCCTTAGGAGAGCGGCCTCTACTGAGAGAGGTCAGTGCAGAGAAGCCCGGGGATGGTACAGGTCATGGACAGGCAGGAGGCTGCTGCCCTGCAGAGGGAGAGAGTGGGGGGAAAGAAGCACCTGCACTGGCACAGGTGGGCAGGACCGGTGCCCTGAGCCAGTGGAGAGACTGCCCTGATACAGTCCTTTTCCCTTTGGGAGGGGCTCACTCCTTGTGGAGTGCCTGTTTGCTGCTGATTTTGGATAACTATGTGGAATCTCACAATGGGCCCTCAGGTCTTACCCTCAGGTCTGTGCTTCCAATATTCCCTACAGCAGTCTGATACAGGAGTCTCTTCGACTGGGTTAATGGTAATATTAGTTCCTTTTGCCCTCACCTTCCATCAGTCATGTTTTAACTTGTGATGTCTCTTTCAGGTTTTCTATTCTTTTCCTCCATCACCACCAGGCACATTAAACAAAATAAGATTATCTTTGGCAGGAGTTGGGAAAAAGAACATAGAGGGCATGGGGGTGTGGAAGATGGAAGAGAGATGGGGTTGCATTAAGGCAGTAATAGCTAGGAAGACGGGAGGCAGTGACCCAAACACAGGCGGAGACGGAATTCAGAATTCAAGATCAGCCGATCAGCCCAGGTTCCTCCCACCCCCTGCCTAGACAAAGGCCCCAAATCCATTTATAGGCCTCAGTGATTAAGGCTAAGAAACAGCCCCAGAGCAAAGGTTGAGTCAGTTTGCCAGACTTCCAGTTCCTTTCTTGGAGGTTACACTCCAGGTGTCCTCTGCTGCTACAACTCTCTCTGCACACACACACACACACACACACACACACCCAAAAAACTTGCACAATCTTGCTTTGTTTTCTGGATAGAGTTACTTGCACAATCCAACTTTGTTTTTCTCAAAGCATATGCCTTGAAATTATCTTATGTTTATTATGTCTTCTTAGCCACCCCCCCCTTTTTTTTTAGAAAATATTTATTTATGCATACAGAGCTGGGGTGAAGGCCATCGTACTGGGGTGAAAGGATTCACCAGAGACAAAGTGGGGAGCAGAACAGGCAAGTCACTGAAATACACTGCTGAGGGAGCAGGTGTGGGTTAGAAGTCTGCTGTGCCTTATGGGTCAGTTCCATGTCTGGGGAAGGAACTAGTGCTGCGGTGGCTGTGGATAGCATCGCAGTGTTGTGCTTTAACCTGTTAACCTGTTGCACCACCAGGGAGGGCCCCCTTTCTTTCTTTCTTTTTTTTCTTTTCTTTTAAGGATAAAAGCTACAGCGAGCCCAGGACTTTGTACTCATCACTGCAGTAACTCCAACACCATGTGCTTGGGACACAGTGGGTTCTCAGAAATACTCTGCGGTAGGCTACATCCTCCACCTATGAATCAGGAAACCACGATTCCAAAAGCTTAGGAAACCAGTCGAGAAAGGGGGCGATGCTGAGCTGCTGGGGAAGCCCCTGCGGGCAACAGAACTTCATCCCTGCTGTGCCCTGGGAGCCTGGGTGGTCCTGATCCACGTGGGTGCTGAGTTGAGTGAGCTTTGTGGAGGTCAGGGTGAGGGTTGGGGGGGAGCTGGGGCGACTGGCATCAGGCTGAGGCCTTCAGCCTCTGAGCCAACACGACCTCACAGGATTTTCGCTAATACCCCAGGCACCCCCACTTCCTCTAGGGGAGCTCAGGCTTTGCCACAGTCAAGCCGGGTATGAGTAAAGCCTGGCTTCTAGAATTTTGAAACTGCGGCTCACAGACTCATCTTTGTCATTTCTCTTGTCACTTTTCCCCCAACGAGTACTCCTCTTGCCTTGCAGTTATGTTACTTTGCATTGTACTTGTTTTGTTAGAGTCCATTTTATCAATCATTCTTAGGGATGCAGTTTTTGTTTTGTTTTTATTTGGGGGGCGAGGGAGTTGCTTCAAAACAGAAAAACCTAACTGTTAAGCGCATACTTAAGGGATGCGTGAAATGGCTCTTCTTTCTTTCTACTGAGATGTAGTTTTATTTTACACCAATGCTACTTGCTGCTTTATAATATGCTCTAACACACACGGGCTAAAAAAGAAATAACAGCTATTGAACAAATCAGGGGTTGACTACTGAGGAGTGGGGGGTGGTGATGGAAATATTCTAGATCTTGAGTGCAATTATCAAAGCTCTAAAAAAGTGTGCCCTAAAAAGGGTGAATTTTTTTGTATGTAATTTACACCTTAAATGGATGGTGGTCACAGGTACACCAAAAGCACACTATATAAACCTTTAAAAAACAAAACAAAACAATAAGAAGTGCCCTGGAGTGTTCCTGAAAATGCAGCCTCTTTAGCCTCCCAGCATCTTAGAAGGGCAGCTGGAAAAAGAAAAGATGGCCACTTACTGGATGGGGGAAGGGATAGCCCCTGCTCCTCTGTGGAACTTGGGTGTATTAGGGCTCAGCTCATGGGGACATGGACTTCTCTTCCCTCCACCCTCCGGAAGGCTGCCAACCAGCCTCCTTCCTTGCCAGGCTTTGGTTCAGGCCAACGGCCACTACATTATTTGCAGGCCCCATTGCAAAATGAAAATGTGTGAACCCTTGTTAAATATTAAATGCAAGATGGCAACAGCAAAGCATTGCACCAAGTGTAGGGCTTTTCTGAGGGTGTAGTTCCACACATAAAGATAGCCCAGGCGGGCCCTCCCTGGTGGCGCAGCGGGTTAAAGCGCTGCACTAAGAAGCTTAAGCCACTTCCACATGAGTTTGATTCCTGCCTGCTCCGGAGGAGATCCCATGGCGAGGCAGACCTCTCTTGACCCCCATGGCGCAGCAGACCTCTTCTGAACCCCTTGCTGTTCCCCTCAGCAGTGTACTTCGTCGATCTGCCTGTTCTGCTCCCCACTCTGTCTCTGGTGAATCCTCTCACCCTCCGCGTCTCTGGCCTGTACCCCAGTTCTGTACAAATAAATAAATAAATCTTTAAAAAAAAAAGCCCAGGCTCTGGCCTTTTCTCCTGGGCTTCCTGAGACCCACACACAGCCTCACTAAGTAAAGTCCTCCAGTGCCAGCTTCCCAGGCTGCCCAGGTCAACCCTTACTCCCTTACCTCCTTTCTTCTGGATGAGATAGGACTCTCCCTCAGACTTGCCCCAAACTTCCCTGTGTCTAAGTTCAGGGCTTCATCCCATGTTGCTACTGAAGAAATCCACTCTCTAGAGCTTACCCCATTAAAGTAAATTATTCACGACCATTGTTAGAGGGGTATGGAAGACTTTATTTAAGAGAGGCTACCACAATGGGTTTCCAGTGTAGAAGAATGTGAGCTCAACTCCAAATACAAAAAGTAGAATTTATAAAGCCAAGCCGGGGTGGTGATGGTAGTGTCAGGCCAGGAAACAATGACTGAGAGGAAGTCAGGAGTCAGGGATTCTGACCAGTCTCACTGAAGACAGGTCAGAATAACTGCGCATCTACAGGGGTGCTGGTGAGGAACCTGATCAGATGTGGAAGGTGATCAGATTTGGAGGCTGGGGATTCTTGCTGGACTAAATAAAGGAGTACACAGAATAAATCCAGGCCTAGTCAAAAAGTGCCTAACCAAGTTTGGTCAACCTTTGCTATCCTACCCACCTCCTGCACCTGGAGCAATATGGGAGCCAGCTCTCCTCTGAACCCCCACACATTCATGCCTCCGCTCTCTTGTGCCATCTCTCTTGTTTTTGTTGCAACAAACAGCACATTCTTTTTTCTCTTCTAAATCCAAAAGACAGAGTGAAGGCCCTCTCCTAGGATTGTGCACTAGATAGTCAGTACTGTGAATGGGGGCCTGTGCCCTCTTGGAAGAAGACTTCCCTAATATTTGCATCCTCAGTCTCAAGAGATTTATTCATGCCCCCAGACAGGCTCCCTGACTGTCTTGTTCTGCTAACACTATGGAGGGCTTGCCATTGTCCCCATGTGGGTTGTATGCTTCTGGCCTGGTCACTACCATGTTTCTCTCCCCTACCCTCTAGGAAGAGCCACCAGGGTAGGGGGCTTAATCGCCTAAGCTTCCTCACCTGAAACCATACTTGGCCCTGAGGAAGGCAGCAATACACGGCCCAGTAGTGAATGGCAGGGGTTCTAGAATCCTGAGGCTTAGCAGGCCAGGTGCCAGGAGTGATGAACACTCAGAGTTGGCATCTTGCCTGCTGGCCCTACCCCACCCCCAGCCCCAGCCTAGCCCTGCAGTGTTTCTGGCCTACAGCCAGACAGGGCTCTTGTGATGAAAATAGAAGATATGGACCTGGCGAGGCAATGCCAGAGCCCACAATTACAGTAGCAGGCAAGGAGCCGGTGAGCACACACACAGGATCTGGGTCCAGAGAGCTGCAAAGGGTCAGTGGGCACCATTAAGTGCGACACTAACTCAGAACAGGAAGGACCTGGGCAGGAAGCCCTGTGTGTATGGAGGTGGGGGTAGGGCAGTGGGCATCCTCCCTTAGTTCTGGAGAAAACTGGCTGTCTGTACCAGTCTGCTGGGGGAGGAGCCTGAGGGTAGCTGGGAAACTGAGGGGCCCAACAGCAGCAGGAAGGAGTGGCTGCCCTGAAGCAGTAGCCACACAGTGGCACCTGCAAGCGGCTGGTCCCAGAGCCACCCAGCCGGCTTGGGGACCAGGAACTGGTTTGCCCAGGAGGGATGAACTAACAAGGATCCGGTTCCCTCTGAGACTCCCAGCTTTAGTTCTATGGTGCCCTCCCCCTGCATCTGGGCCTGGCCTTGGTTTCTGGCACAGCTGCCAAGTTTTGGTACCGCCCACCCACTCCCCGCTCGCTGTACTGGCCAGCCCAGCTCCCTAATTGCTGGGTGGAGAGCTGTTCTGCAGGGCTGGTGCACCAAAAGGGGGACCCTGGTCACTGTGGGACACCTGGCCTGACCAGCACCAGGACTTGGGGAGTGCACTGGCTTTGGTTGGCGGGTTGTGGAAGGGCCACTGGCTCAGACTTTGGTCTAAGAAATGGGCTACCCATTTCTGACCCCAGGCAGAGCACCTGAGCTCAGGGTGGGCCTAGATGGGTCTCAGTTAGGCTCAGGGGTCCGTTCTGGCCTAAATTTGGACACAGGGAAAGAGATTGGGGTTGGCAGGAAGGAACAGGCAGAGGGAGGGGCCAAGAAGCAATCCTCCGGGCTCCAAATCAGGAGTCCTAAACACACCCCCCTGGACACACCCACCACCCCACAGCACATCTCTACACACCTGCCACTCACAAGGCCATAAACACAACATCCTCAGAGCCAAGAGCTCACACACCCTAAAAAGGCAGGGCACCCCAACTCACATCCCATGGCCCCCATCCTCTTTGGTAGACCTGTACTCCCACAGGACACTGGAACCTGCCTGCTGGGGCCTGTGGGAGCTTCCAGGTATGACCAGAGGAGAAGGGAGCACCTCCTAAATGAGCAATTTGGGGGTCTTTGCAAAGAACTAGGAATAAGCCACTGACTCAGCAGGGCAGAGTCTGGGAGGGGAGACATCTGCATGCTGGCTAATCTGGGACAGGAAGCACAGAAGCTCAACCTGTGCCCAAGCCCTGAGGGTGGGCCCTCCCTCCACTCCCTCCTCGTTCAGTGGCAATTAAAACAATGCGCCTGGAAGGACACTGATTTTCAGCTAATGGGGGCTGCTTCCTCCTGGAACAGAGCTTTCCAGAATATAAATACATGGCCCTCCATGCCTTCTGGGCCATGTTCCAGTCCTCGCTGGGGTATAAAGTGTCCCACAAGCTTTCTCTGCCTTGTCTCCGGTGCCTTCCCACAGCTCCCCCATGGCTGTGGAGGGAGGGGTGCACCGCAGACAGAAGGATGGGAGGCACATCCAGAGAGAAGCAGACCCTCCTGAAGCTGTGCGTACTCCAGCAGAGGCTGTCTTAGGCCAACACCAAATGCAGCAGGGGCCTGGGCAGCCGGAGCCTAGACTTCCCACCAAGACACTGCTTCATGTTCTAGCAAGGCCTTGGTTGACTTGCCCTTTTGTTATTCTAGGTTCCCTGGCATTGTTCCTTCTGAAAAATCCCACTGATGCTCAAGAAAGGAATTTCAGCCCACACGGCAGCTACAAAACTGTGATGCTGGTGCAAGGATTCCTCCCCAACACACATGCCCAGCAGCTGCACACACGGGCAATGGGCACGCCCTGCTGCCGCTGGTGGCCATGAAGAGCTCCAGCCCAGGTAGCCCTTGATCTCTAGCAGTCAGTATCTTCAGACTCAAGTGGGAACGAGTCCAATGGATTACCAGGGCCCTCCTCATACAAAACATGGTTTTATTCCAGGGAGGCCAATGTTCCCATCCCAGCCTCCCTCACTTCTGCCTCTGCATCTCAGGGTTCTTCATTCCCCAGCCGCTTTCCTTGGGCCACACCTACTCCAGGGAGCAGGGCGGGGCCCTGCCTAGGTGCTCCTCTGTCAGGAGGGCCTTGCCCTGGCTCCTGCTGCCGGCACCCTTTCCAGCCCACAGCCCCGCTGATCCCTCCTCCCGGCGGGCTTCCCCATCCCTGGCTGGCCTCACAGATCCTGCCCCTTGGCCAACTAAGAAAGGTGCCAACCGACTCGGAGCGGGCTTGTCCACGCCATCTTCTGACAGTGCTTCTGCTAGCAGCTTGCTCCGCTGGCCTCAGATCTTAGAGGACTCAAGTCGAGGACTCCAAGGTGTGGGGGGCTCCCTCAGTGCCCGCAGCTCTTGCTCCAGCGCCTGGTTGCGGCGATACATGTCCATGTAGCTCCCCTGGATCTCCCGCTGGTAGCGCAGCACCCGCTCCTTCTCCTCCTGCCACGTCCGCCGCTCCTGTTCGAAGCGCAGCGCCCGCTCCTGCCCCCGGAGCCGCTCCTGCAGCAGCTCTGCTCGCAGCTGCTCAGAGCCTTCTGCGGCCTCGCTGCCGCCAGCCTCCCCCAACAGTCCCCGGCTCTTGCAGTCATCAGTCTCACAGCTACCTGGGGCTTCCTCCCGAGGGGCCTGCTCTTGCAGGCTTCGCACAGCGTCGCGCAGCCGGACCAGCTCCGCATCCTGAGCCTGAGCTTGTGCCCGGCTGGTCCGAAGTTGTGTCTTCAGGCTGAAAATTTCAGCCAGCTTCTGTGCCAGCTCGGCCTGGGCCTCCCGCAGCTGTTGCTTCAGCAGGCTAATCTCCGCTGTCTTCTGGCACACCTGGAAGGGGCACAGCGTGGGCGAGAGCCAAGCGAAACAGGGTGAGGGGGGCTCAGTGGGGCAGGCAGGGGACAGAACTGAGGTTACAGGGATGGAAGAGTTTCTGAATGTCTGGTTTCTCACCTCCCACCGGGCTTCCTCCTCTGGTCGAGCGCTGGCGTCAGCCTCTGGGAGGGTACCTGGGGGCCGCGTCTCAGGAGCCAGGCCCTGCTGTGCTCGCAGCTCCTTGCGCAGCCGTCGCTGCTCCTGCTGGGCCATGAACAGCTGTAGCTGGAGGTTGCGTTCACTGCGCTCCGCCTTCTGGGCCACCTCGTGCAGCCGCTCCACATAGAGGCGCTTCAGCTCAGACAGCCATAACCGCTGGCGCTCCTCTAGCACCTGTCACAGGAATGACCCGCTTCATAGAGCCAGCACATCTTAGTCAGAACGCCTCGCTCACACTCTACCCACAGCGATGTTCTGTATGGAAGCACCAAAGGGCCCTGGGACCCGCTGCCCAGTCACACAGGCACCCTCCTAACGAGGGATTGCCTCCAGAAGTGAAGTGTGCCCCCAACATGGCTCTCTCAGGGGAGTCTCCCTTTGTCCCACCATGTCCTAGCAAGGACCACCAGTGACATGACATCTCTGCCATGTGGGGTGGAGGTTAAGTGCCAAGTCATCTCCTTGTTCCTTGCTCTGTGCCCAGAATCGGATGGGTGAGCTGGCGGAGAAACCTATCTGTCTACACTTCAATGCAAGGAAAAGACCAGAACCCCGGGCAAGAGCTCCTCACCTGTGTGAACGGATTAGAGCCATCCTCATCCCCGAGACCCCGCTTGAGCTCCTCACAGGTCTCGGGCAGCACCGCTACCACCTCCTCGGCTGTGGGGCAGGAGAACTCGTAGGGGGGTGGGGGCTCCGGAAGGCAGCTCAGCACAGCCAGGGGCCCAGCCTCCTTGGGGCTCCGCGAAGCCCGGTCCAGGGAACCCCCAAGATGGTTGATGTGGCCCAAGGAGGAGCTGAACGGACCGGGGCCGGTGCTGGGACTGCGGCCAAAGCTGCCCCCACTGGAGGAGTCAGAGAGGCTGGGCTCCGGCTCAGGGCCACCCTCATCCAGGCTGAGGGCGTGCAACAGTTGGGCCCGGGCCTGAGCCTGGCTGGCCCGGGGCCCAGGGCTCAGGGGCGGGTGGCAGGCCAGCGTGTGCAGACTGCCGTTACTGCGCCACAGCTTCTGGCCCTTGTGGGCTGCCAGGCTCTGCACAGACAGGAAGCCTTTCCCGTTGCCTGACACAGGCTTGAACACCGATGGGCGAATGCGGCACTGCGAGGAAGATAAGAAGGTGTGAGCTCCCAGGGCCCCACAGCCCTGCGGAGCCTCTTTGGGAACATGGGGCAATGACACGGCCCACAGCAGGATTTCCACTTCCCAGACACATTCCAGTCTCAGGGTTTTCAAGGAGACCCAAGCTGCCCAACCCCCCCATTCCAGCCTCAGGGTTTTCAAGGAGACCCAAGCTGCCCAACCCCCACCTCCTCACTGCCACTCAGGCTGAGGTGTACCTTGTCGAATCGACCCCTTTCTGGCAGAGATGTCTTACTGAAGTCACCAGCCCGAGGATGTTCCCGGTAGTAAAGGGTGGCATAGTCAGCAGGCTCATTCCGAGGGGCCCGCTTGGAGGTCTTGCCGTCCTTCTTGGGCAGATGCAGGTAGCTGAAGAGTTCGCGCTGGCCCAAGCCCTTCCGGAGGAGCCCATCAGGCTGGCGGGAGCCCCGGGACCCTGCGAGTGCAGCCCGAAGCTCTTCAGGAGAGAAGTCCTGCCGTTCCAATAGGCTGCCCACGCTGCCCATGGCAATGCCTGCAGGGGCTGGGGCTGTGGCCATGAAGTTTCAACAGGGCACAGGCAGCTGCTTCTGGGAATCAGGAGGGTCCATCAGGGGCAGCCGGGCACCTGTGGCCCAGCTCCTCTAAAGCTCTAAAGCAAGTGCTTGCTCTGTGTTCACTCCTCACCCATCCAGGACTAAGAGAGCCTTGGTCCTTGGACCCAGATGTGGGTCCAAGAGAGGATCTGCGACAGGATTCCTAGGTTGGCAAGACAAAGTGGTACAGCCCCAAAGCCCCCCTATCTGGTGCCCGGGATCCAGCTAGTGGGTGGTATGTGATTGGGGCATACAGGGGAGCAGGGCTGCAGACAGGCCATGAAGCAGAAGGGTCTCTCCCAGGCAGGACTGGACCAGTTGCAGTCTCAGGCTCTGTCCAATTCTGACTTTGCTCACTTTCCTGCCAGATTCCCCACCTAATATTTTTTAAAGATTATTTATTTATGCATACAAGAACTGGGGTACAGGCCTGAGGTGCAGGGGTGAGAGGATTCACCAGAGACAGAGTGGGGAACAGAACAGGTGGACAGACTGAAATACACTGCTGAGGGGAACAGTGGGCGAGACAGGAGAGGTCTACTGCGCCATGTGGGTCAGCTCCCTGGATCGAAATCTTACTGCAGTGGCTTCAGATAGCTTCATAGTGCTGTGCTTTATCCTGCTGCACCACCAGGGAGGGCCTTTCTCACCTAATTTGAGGTTTGGATAGAGGGTACAAAGAATCAGGGTCAATGACCTCAGAATCTCTATTCCTCTTTCCTTGGAAAACCCAAATTAACACCTCTTCCTGCACAAGGCCAGAGTTCCCCAAGGGAAGCACCTGGCATGGGTGGGGGTGAGGGGCCACAGTTGGAGGGATACAAACAGGAAAGGCCTGAGGGGAGGGAGGATGGCTCAAACAATGGTCAGTCAGGGTTTTCCGGAACAGGTGTTCACAAGGGGCAGTGGAGGGAGGCAGAGGGAAGGGGGCATGAGGCGTGGGTAGGGCCCTGCTAGGCCTTATCTTTGCTGCCAAAGCCCACCACCCCACAGGGGCAGGCATCTGAAATCCTGACCAATCAGTGTGTGGACACGGCTTCCTCCACTGGACAATGGCATGACAACCCTTATCACTCAGGGTGGCTAAGGATGAGGAAGATAATAGGACAAAGAACAACCTGGTCTGGGGCCTGTCCTGCAGCCAGGGTCAATACCGGCTGGTTCAAGCTGAGCTTAACTGTTCAGACAGGGTGGCCAGTGACCAGGCTAAAAATGGGGCCCATGGTGCTGGACTATACCCTGGAGGGCGGGGCCTGCCTGAAGCCCACTGGATCCCCTTGCCTAGTCCCGTAGACAGTAAGTATTCAGAAGATTTGCAGGACAAACAAGTCACCTTTTCTGCTTCCTATTCCCCCACCCGCCATGACAGCCATCCTCAGACAGGACAGATGCCCAGCAAGCAGTCAGCAGCTGTGGTCCCCCCAAGCCAGTATGCTTCCCGGACACCCATTCCTCCCAAACAATGGTCTCTAGGAGGTTCCATCTTCCGCCACCACTTCCAGGTTTTGTGTTTGTGGAAGACAAAGCTCTGTTGGAGGTGGGGGGTGGGAAGGCAGGGCAGAGAAGAGGGTGGGAATGGTCTTGCTTCTTCCCCCCAACCTCACCAAGGACAAAAAATAACCTCCTCCCTCCTCCCCTCAGCTGCCCAACCCTCTGGGATGTCAAAGGCCGCACAGGGGCAAGGGCCTCATTCAACTCATCCAAGTTAGGAATGACAGGTGCTGGGCACTGACTGCAATGCGGCTATGCAGAAGGGTCCCACTGGGTCCTGTGACATAGTTGCCATCCTGTTTTTCAGGTAAACACCCTGGGGCTTGTAAAGGTGAGATGGCTGGTCCATGGTCAAAGAGGTGGTCAGAATGAGGATGCCTGTGATCCCAGCACCAAGGCTGCCCAGTATCTAGTAAGGACTCAGGATGTTACCCACAGCTCAAAGGGTTGGCACTGGAACATCCTGTCTCCCAACCTGACACCCCACGTCATGACAAGCTCACCCAGCCACAGACACTGTGGCTGAGGACACTCTTAACTCCTGTCACTGCTACTGGAGGAGGTGCCAGCAGAGAAGCGGTGCCCAGCTCTGCCCTCACTCTCTCCCCTGGGCCCTGACACTCAGGCACCTCCCATTCCCATGCCTCAATGACTGAAGAGGGCAAGGCTCTTCCCCATCTTCCATACACGGTCGACACAACAGTCAAAGAGACAACAGAGGGGAAAGGGCTAGCGAGCTGTCCACCAGGTGTTACCATGGGGGTGGGGTAGGGATGATGCAGTATGACCAATATACCCACCTCACCCTCAATGACAGACTCTCATTTCTTGTCTCAGGGAGAGAGAAGTGATACTCCATGTTCCCCGTGAAGGGTCTCAAATCCAAGGGGAGCGAGTCCTTGAACTAGAGGAAGTCATGGGCCACAATAGTGCACCCACCACGCACACATACAGTCCAGTCCACACCAGCAGCAGCACAGAGGATCACACGTTAGAAGACACAGTGCAGATTGTCAAGTGCAACAGCAGAGAGTCACGCGCAAGGTCACCCGCACAGCACTGACAGAAGGCCGCAACGCAGGAACAGGCTAGTTCAGAGGACCTTGGGCACTGCTCCTAGCGGTGTGTGTAGGTGGTGAGGGAGGCAGAGACCAGTTTCTCTCCACAAGCGACTTGAGCATTAGAAACAGCTATGGAGCTTGATGAAAGGGGCAAACAGTCCCTTGCCTTGTCCTCCTCTAAGGCCTTCACCCTCCACCCACTGTCCAACTGGCTGTATGATTACCTCCATGAGCAGGATGCCTCCATCCTAGCCAGTTATCTATCAGTCTGGGACAGTCCCTTCTCTTAAAGGGGATCATCCCACTGACCTCTCCCCCCCTCCGCCCCCACCTTCCTGTTGCTTGGAAGCCCAGGGACTGGCCTGGTCAGGCCAGGGCAGCTGTGCAGGCTGTACAGGAGAGGATTTGGTGAGGGAGGGGGAAAGTAAGTGCCTTGCAGGCCTACTGGAATGATCAGAGCAAAAAGTCAGATCTCCTCCACATACCTGGGCTTCTCTGCCCAGAGTTCTAGAGCGCTGAAACCCCCTTTAGCCAGCTGGCTAGGTTTGGGTTGGGCCAAGGAGCCATATTGTACATGGGCCCCTTTACTCCTGCTCTCTCCCCTAACCTGAGATTAGGCAGAAGCACTAAAAATCCTGGACAGGGTTATGTCTTTTGGACCAACCTGAAAGGTAGAGACTGGATGGGGGTAGGGGGCTACCCTGTCCACAAAGCAAAGACAGGGAGGCATCCCAACGTCCACTAATGGGGCCCTTGTTAGGTTAGCCTGATGCTGGGCCTACCACATCCTTACACATGATGTCATCCCCACATCAGAACAGGACACTGAGGCTCAGGAAGTGAAATGTGTCCAAGGTCACATTCAGATGCACAGGACTAAGTGCACAGGTACCCCAGCTCCTATTCCACCTTTCACCCTGTGGGACAGACATCCAGAGCATGTGGCAGGAAGCTGCCTAGTCTGCTGTTAGTCCCTCTTGAACCCTGCCTCCCAGGGGGAGGGTCCCACCATCTGCTAGGGGGAATCAGCTTTGCTGAGGGGTGTGTCTGCAGCTGCCCTAGAGGAATGGGCCTGGAATGTCCCAGCTCCCAAAGAAGGAACTATGGGTAAAGGGGGCCCAGGGAGGGGACCTGTACTCACTGTGACATGTGACAGGTGAAGAGGCAGAGCCCAGTGTCTAATCCCTGCAGGAATGATTCCTAGTATCACTACGTAGTCACAGTGTGTACAGAAAGCTACAGTTTTTCTCAGCTCTCCATTATCTAATCTTATCCCCATAACAGTCTCTGGAGTACAGGCAGGACAATATTCATTCACTCCATTTTATAGACAGCAAAACTGAGGCCCAGAAAGAGGGTGTGAGTTATACTGATGCACAATCCCAACTCCCTGGGCAAGGCTCTCTTCCAGTCAGGGGTCACAGCTGCCTTCAAGAGCACACAGTGCTTCTAAGAATTCTGTGCAGACACCTCCCCTTTCTCTCAAAGGCATCTGCAGCCAGACTGGTCTGTATCCCAGTCGCTTCAGCCTGGTCCGTATCCCACCCAGTCCCTTCAGCCTGGTCTCCCTCCTGCCTGCATTAGGACTCTGAGCCCCGGAAGCTGCTGGCTCTATAGGCGGTGGCGGGAGCAGGCTGGTGGCTTTCGTTCAGTCAGTCTCGCACATATACACCCACATACTGCCAGCCGGTGGAGGAACCCTGCCCAGGAGGGCCGAGAAGGAGGCTGATAACCAGGATGGCCTCCTGCCCCAGCAGGGAGAGAGTACCTCCATCAAAGCCCTGGGACAATCAGGCAGAACTGTGCTCCTGGGTTTAAACCTGGAGGAGAACCCCACCTGTCCTTGGGGGAAGGAGGTGCCGGGAGGGAGAAACGGACTGGGCTCTGTGTTTGGCCGGCCCTCACTTTGACCAAAGGCTGTGGCCAGACTGGGACGAAGGTCTGGCCGCCAAGACCTGGGAGCCAAGACCTGAGTGCGTCTCCTACCCACCGGTGGGCAGCTGCTGCTAGCAAAGGCAGAGGCTTAGAGGAAGAAGGGGGTTACCATGGGGGGGGGGGACGCGGGAGAGGGGTTTCACCCGGAAGGTGGAGGCGCAGGAGAGGCTGGCATCCCCAAGGAATTGCCCCTGGAAGGCCATGGCAGAGGCAAGGGCGCCTAGGACTGTGGGAGGTACGAGAGCTCCCGGAGGGCGTCTCTTCCAGGTCACACTCAGGGGCCTGCCCGGGTCGGCTGGGTCGGGGGCTGAGGCCCAGGTCACATTCCCACCCTCAGGGAGCCAGCCCAGGGCGGCGGGGAATGGGGGGCGGAGGCCGCGGGCGGACGCCCGCGCCAAGGGCGGCTGCCCCACCCAAGCAGTGGCGCAGGGGTCCCGGGCGCTACTCCAAGAAAAGCGCGTTTGCACCGGCTGCGGAAAGCGGCGAAACCTGCCACTTATCCCACCCGGGGGGCGTCGCGGTGGGTCCCTGATTCCGCGCCTCGGTGCTTTTTCAATGCCTGGAAGCTGGGGGCACCTGGGCGCACACCGCACTCTGCCACCCCCGCCCACTTCTCAGACGGAAACCTCGCCTAGCGAGGGGCTACGGCTTGGCCAAGGTCGTGGGTAAAGCGACACCTCGGCGGCCGGCCCCACCGTCAGAACCCAGATCCCGGTTCGGCCCCGGTCCCGGTCCCGGCCCCAGCCCTTTGCGCGCCCCCCTTACCATACTGGCGCCGCGCTCCCTCGCCCGCCGCTCAGCTGCGCGTTGCAGTTCCCTCGCGCGGACTTGAACCTTCTCTCCCGGCGCCGGCTCCAGCCCAGACCGCGAGCCCGGCCGGAGCGGCCGGGCAGCAGGCGCCGGGGA
>NW_004567109.1:63261688-63294998 GCF_000260355.1 Condylura cristata | reverse complement strand
GCCCCAGCCCGCCGACACGCGGCGCGCCCTGGCTCCCGACCCTCCTGCCGGCTGCAGCCCTGTGCTGCGGCCACCCGGCGCGCGTCGCTTGGACCCGGGCAGGTCTGCAACCACAGCGCGGCCGGCACCCCCAGAGGGCGCACAGCATGCCCGAGTCCTCCTCCTTGTCATTCTTCTGGCCTCCCGGCCCCTCTCCGCTTCCAGAGCTGGACAGTTTCCGAAGAAACAGAAAGGCGCGCTTTGGCAATCACCTCACTGATTCCTCTTTTCAGGTATTATTATACCCTTCTGAGGCAGAGCACAAAAAGTACTTTCAGAGGTGGAGAGACTTTCCTAAGGTCTCTGACTCGTTAGCGATGGGATTCGACTTCTATTTGTTTTTAACCGCTAAATCTTGTAGGGGCATCAAATTCAGGTGCCTTCCAGGGCCAGACAAATAATGTGAGTCCAATGGGCGGGTGTATGTCGGCAGAAGAAGAGACAGCAACGGACATGTAAAGGCATTCAAATCCACATATCCAAACCCCGCATCTTCCTCAAAACGTTAAAACATAGAGTTAACCATTTAACCCAACAATTCCACTCCTAGGTATGTACCACAAAGAATTGAAAACAGGGACTAACTCAAACAGCAAGACTGTAATAACCAGCTGACCAATGGATAAATACATGGTGATATGTCCCTGCACAGAATATTATTGAACCCTAAAAGTGAATGAAGTTCTGATACACGTTATAATAAGGATGACGCTCAAAAAAATTACTCAGAGTGGTAGCCCATGACCAAAACCTGAAAAATAAGTGACATGTCTCCAGACATGAAATCAGATACAGGAAGTCATAAGTGGTAGGATTCCATTTATAATAAGTAGCTAAATCCATGCAGATGGAAAGCAAGAGTATGGAGGCAGAATGAGCAGTGACTGCTAAATGAGTCTGGGGTTTATTTTGGGGATAAGGAAATTGTTTTGGAACCCAACAGTGATGATGGTGTATAGACAACGTTGTGAATGTACAAAACGGCAGTGGTGAATTTTATGTTACAATAGTTTTACTACAAATTCAAAAAGGAAACACCATGTCACTTACTTTTCAGGTCTGGGTCATGGGCTATCGGTTTGCAAACCTGTCTTCTGCTGTTAGTCAATGTGCTAACAATAGAAATGCCAAGCTTAAAACTGGTTGATACCTGCTCTGGATTTCATTTGGCCCTATAAGAACCCGGAGAGCCCCTGCTGATTGCTATTGCACTGCCACCATAGAGTTGTGTGCAGCCTATCAAGCTGGCTAGGATCACCGAAGTGCTGGCAGGACCACACTTGGGGATGGTGCACCCAAGTGCACATGGAATGCATGGGCATTGTGAACCACTTTGTAATCCACAATGTGAGAGGTTCTGTGCAAAGTTGATGTACTCACTCACCCTACTGGAGTCAAATCAAGAGCCTGAGAAACTCCTCTGAACTCGGTGCTGGGTCCTGGATGTCTGGGGAGAGGCCACATCAGTCCCAATCCAGAAAGTGCCACCTCCTTCCCCCTCCATGCTCCTACACCTTTGTGCCCTTCTGTTCGCATTCGTAAGTATCAACTTTAGGGTATAAACCATATAGTATTATGTTGAGTCCTTAGGTGCCTTCAGTCTTACCTTCCCTGGTGGAAAAAGATGTCTAGAGGAACTGCCCAAAAACCTACCTCAGACCTAGTCACCTGGGCCTGAAAGTTGGGTCTCACGCTGCCTAGACCTGCCCTCATTCTCTTCAGTTGCCCGCCCACCCTAGATGCCTCTTGTGTCCACCCCTGTACCCTTGGCCTTTAGCTTCCAGCCTGACTTTCTAAGGTCCGTGAGAGAAGAAGGTGGACTGACAGGGAGGTTTCTATCTCCCTCTCATGCTTGCCTGGGTGTCATGGGCCCTCCAAATGGGGGCACTAGTGTGCAGTGAACTCCTCCCACCTTCCTGGTCTTGTAGGGCAGACTCCCCTGTTGGGTTGCCTGCCCTAGTTGCCAAGGGGTGGGGCCCAGAGGGCACCAGGTCAGGGAAAGGGAACCCAAGCTCTCGATGCACACACATCCTGAATCAGCATGATCTCTGCATCCAGTTTCCTCATCTGGAAAAGAGAACTGTAATTTGGCTTGGAGGATCTAGTGCAGCAACATTTATAAGGCACCCAGTTGCCAGACGTCTGGCAAATGGTAGGTATTTGTAGATGTTAGTTTGTTCTCTCTTCTCTTATGGGGAAAGTGTGTCAGAAGGACAAAGTTGGGGCCTATCTCCAAGTGTCTGAGAAGGCTGTGCCACCCTTGCATGGTCTGTGGGCTTGTTGCCCATGTCTGTCCCTGGGCTGGGTAGTGTGTTTATGCTGCCTGCAAGTGGCAGGGACTCTAAAGTCCTGGAGCCATTGAGGAGACAAAGAACTTTCTCCTTTTTGGCTTCCACCTCGGGCCCCATTACCTTTCCCCTGGACTATCATGGTAACCTGCCTGCCTAGCTGTCTCTCCACTCTGCCCCAGAGGGCTTTCCAGCACAGGCATTCAGGTTGAGCCCCAGTCTCAGGGCTTGTCCTGAGGCTTCTTCAGACTCAGGTCTGGCCACTGCTTGAGCTCTTCTATGCTAAGGACTGCTTCAGTGTCCCCATCTGGAAATACTCTTTGATGGGAGAATTCAGCTTGCCCAAGGCCAGGCACCCACTTGCCCATGGCCCCACTCCCAAGGCAAAAGTACTCTCTCATTCTTTACACTGTACTTGGCACAGTGTATCAGCATTTGGGGACCACCTTTGTGTTACTCCTCAGAGACAATGAGCCCTTAGTGCACAGGGCCTGACTCCTACGTCCAGACCACCCTTCCTGCTGGGACCACTCCAGTAGCGAGCAGTTGGCCATGCTCAGCTCCAGCTAACTGTCTGTATAAAAGTCACTGTGGCTGTGTTCTAACCAGGAGGAGGGGAATGGCTCTAATCCCACGTCCATAAATTCCTGTGACCTCCCTGAGACTCTGTTTGTTCATGTGTTAACAGGCAGGATCACCAAGAGGGTGAAATGGCATAACCCTGGTGAAGGAAGAGCTTGACAGCTGTGGGCCCTCCCTTGTCCTCTTGTCCCGCTGGACTGGAGCCAGGCCCCAGCCCCAAGGAGGAGAACTGGGCGTTCCTGGAGAGGCAGCGTCTGAGGATTTCAGAATTTGCGAAGAGCCAGTTAACAGGTAACTCCTGATGTCTACTCTAGCTCCCACCAGTTCCTCCAAGATTATTCTAGATGCAAGAGCCATGTCCCTGCTGGGGCACTGTGGTTATTGTGTTCCAGGCAGTAGGACCCTGCTTACTCCTTCACACCATATCTTGTGAGATGTGGCCCATCCCCTGGAGTGAAAGTGGACCTCTGGGACCTAGACTGCCCTCTGTGAGTCACTGGTGCTGGGGAGGAGCTGTTGTTCAGCCCTACTGTCCTCTGCTCTCCTGTGCCCTCCCTCCCTGGTGACTGGCAGCCCTGGGCTGCAGGTGGGGGTGGAAGCTGAGAGCTGCCAGTACTTGCTCAGGTGCCTGCCCTGGGGCAGAGAGCTCAGACCTGTAGGAGCCAGCCAGGACTGTGGGTGAAAGCACCCCGGAAGTCCTGGCAGCCTGACTGGCCCTCTGGCAGGTCATCAGAAACCTCGCCTGGCCCCACAACTAGTCCAGCCCCAGCTGCCCCACCCAGGGCGGTCCCAGGGCACCCAGCTCCGGAACTTGGGAGACTTGGATGCCAGTGCTTCTGTTGCAGTGACTGTGGGCAGGGCAGGGGTGGGAGCTGCGAGAAGTTCCGGGAAAGCACTACAAAACTGGAAAAGGGCAAGAAAAAAAGGTACCTACAGGTCACTGGCCCAACAGGTGAAGTGCTTCATACGCTTGAACTTGAAAGGGTTGAGTGGTAAATTGTATGTTATGTGTGTTTCACCAATATTAAACTTTTTAAAAGAAGCTCACAATGAAGTGAGCTTGGGATCCCCCTCCAGGGAAGGCCAGAGAAGTGATCCCTGGGATCACTGTGGCAGACTTGCCTGTGTGAAACAGATGACAGAACAGCAAGCCACAGACCTGGACAGTTAAACCTCAGTCTTGGGGAGCTCAGTTACCTGAGGCTCCCATGTTCCCACTTCCTATCCATCCAGCAGGCCCCTCACATGCCCTTCTGGCTATCCTCACTCACCCAGCCAGCCAAGCTAGAGGGTAGCCCTCCCTGCCCTGGAGCACAGCACATGGAAGCCTTGGAAGAGCTCCAAAAATTGATCCTCTCTCCCCAGTACCTTCTGCCAAATATGGGTTTCCCCAGGACCCTGTGGTGTTGTATTTCCTCAGCCTACTGAATCGATGTTTGCTGCACAGCCTGCCTGTCTCATTTCTGTCCCCAACCTGCAGTAGGCCAGACTCATAGAGACAGCCACCATCTGGACATAAACATTTATCCTGCCCCACCCAGGAAAGCCAGACAATCTCACAACACACCCTCACCTGCCTGGCACAACCACGCCTTACCCCACCCTCCATCCAAACCTACCAGGGAAGATCCCACTTGCCCCACCTCTTCCTTAAAGATACATACATGTGGTCCTAAAGGTCCTCTTAGCACACGTCTGTCACACCCTTGGTAGTTGTGAAGACTGGGTGGGCCCAGGATTGTGGTGCCATGTGGATATCCAGGAATTCAGGATCCTGACCAGCTTTTACTCTGCGCAGCTTAAATCCCAGGTTGATGGGGGACAGGTGGGGGTAGGGGGGGGTCATCCCTGGCTTGGTTTACCCATGGGAGCTGGGAGGCCGGTCACAAAGCTTATTGAAGTCCTTGTTGCAGGCCAGCCCTTTGGGAAGCAGATGCCCAGATGGAGTTAAGAACACATGAGTTTACTGAAGGAGGGGAAATCTATAAAAGAAAAGGGGAGGAAGCAGGTTGGGCTCCTGATGGATGTTAGAAGATCCCATGATGGCAGAATGGGCTTTATACCCCTGCTTTGCTAAGTCACCAATCTCTGGAGAAGAATGTGACCTCTCATCTGAAAGCTGAGATAACCTCATACATGCTAACAGCCAGGCACTGTTAACTGAATATGCTGGGCAGTGAATTCTTTCTGGGGAGTTGGGGGTGCGTGGAGAGGGACATATCATCTTGGTACCGCCACAAAACCAACTGTACCAGTTAGGCTGGATGTAGGTCAGTACTCTGGGCTGCAGCCATAAAACCTTTAGAATGGGAACGAACTGATGGCAGAGCCAGGGACACCTAGACTCTTTGTGCCTCCAGAAGCTGCTTAATGTGGTTGAATGAATGAACACATGTGCAAACAAGTGAAGGAACTCAACATGTCAAGAATTGGGTTCTATACAATAGAATTTGCCATCAAGGAACTTACATTGCACTGAGTCCTTCCATTTATTGATTGTGTGACTTTTAGCCCATTCTACACCTTCATTTTTTGATTTGTGAAATGAGAGTACTAATGGTGCCTGTGGTGAGATTTCAATGTGGCAATGACTGCAAAGGCTGGTGTGGAGTAAAATCACTGGGATGACACACAATGACAGGGCTGTCCTTGTGTGGAGCATGAAACTACCCTGTGCCAGAAACAAGACAGACAGAAACTATGCAATAAATGTAGTAGTGGACAATTGGATGATTTAAAAAAATTTTTTTTTTATTTTAAAACAGTTAAAGACTTGCAAGAAAGTGTTTCCTTCCACCCTTGGCTCAGCATTTCTGGGGAAATATACATCATGGCATGTCCCGGAGCATAGAGGCGGGTATGGCATGAAAATCCTGAATCCTTTGGCAAGGAGACAGGCAATAACCTCAAACCTGACTGCCTGGTGAGGAAGGGTGCTAGTGTTGAGAACAAAGGAGTTAAATTTTATCAACTGAAAAAAAGCAGTGTAGGGGCAAAGAAATGTGAACTTGACTGAAGTTTATGGACTAATTATAGGCCAGTTCATGAAGTATGAGGACTTTTTCTCCAGATAGCTAGAATTTTCACTTTCAGTCTGTAGAGCCCTCACCTCTGGGCTACCCCCTCCCCCCCATTCTATTGGTAGTTCCTGGCTCCAGCTGCCTGTGAAGCTCAGTTTAGTCCACTACCTGCTCAGACTCAGTGATCTGCGATTAGACTATATAAATTAGGAGCACAAATGGAAATTTATTTTCTTTTCCTCTATTTATTTATTTATGCATACGTGACCTGGGGTACAAGCCAGAGAGGTGGCTGTGGGGGATGAAAGAAATCACCAGAGACAGAATGGAGAGCAGAACAGGCAGACTGAGTGAAATACACTGCTGACAGGAACAATGGGCGACAGGACAGGTCTGCCATGACATGTGGGTCATCTCCCTAGCTGGGAATCGAACTTGTGTTGCAGTGGCTGCAGGTGGCTTCATAGTGCTGTGCTTTAACTCATTGCACCACCAGGGAGGGCCTTCCTTTCCTCTTTTGTGCTCTAAGGTCTGAAAGCACTTTAACCATTTAAGCTCAGTTTAGTAGTACAGTGTTGATAACTGAGAAGTTGACAGCACCATAATAAATTGCCAGTTTCATTTGAATTTAACCAGTTTTCCACTAATACGTCTTTTCTGCTTCAGGATCCAACCCAGCACTCCTCATGGTATCATGTCTCCTTAGTCAACTCAATACTAGTCAAGTGCATTGTGGAACACCCCTCAACTTGCCTTTGTTCATGGGTATCATGGAGAAGAACAGAGATGCCAGCATACTCAGAGTATATCGGGGCTACAAAGTAGCAATATATCTTCCTATTGGTGACTGAGCCAAGACCTTAGAACTCTTTAATTCCACTTCACTCCTTTTATTTCTTAGCTACTATTGACTATATTACTCTACAGATATTATTGTTCTTTTACACAGACGTCAGCTAAACTGAACCATTTACTTGAACCATTTATCTTTTTTTTCATCTTTCATTCCTTCCTACATCCTAATCTTTTATCTCAGTAATTTTTCTTTTCTTTGTAAAACAGCCTGTAATGTGTGATAGTCTGCTGGTGGCATATTCTTATTTTTTGGCTGAAAATGTCTTTACTAAGCTTTTCTTGGTGAAGGATTGTTTCGATGACTATAGACTCCTAGGTTGGCACTCATTTTTCGAACTACACTGAAGCTGTCCAAATATCTGCTGCTTCTGTTTTTGCTGTTGAGGAATCAGATGTAGTTTAATTCTATGAATCAGTTGGGTTTCCACAGAGTCTGCTGCAAGAACAAATATCCCCTAAACTCCTTGACTTGCAACAACATAAGTTTATTTCTAGCCCACTTTCCATGTCCTGTGTGGGTGGGCTGCCCCTCTCAATTGGGAAGAGCAGTTCTCCTGGCAGAGAGAAGAGAACCATGGAGAAACATGTATTGTTCTGAAATCTTTTCCTGAGAAGTGGAGGCAGATACTGCTTACCCCTGAATGTCATAACCCTTGCATGTCACTAGCCAAAGCTTGCTATCTATAAGGAGGGAAATTACTGGCCTCCCATAGGAATAGATGGCAGAAATTTGGAACAATAGTGCTTTTACACAGTGACTCTTTGAAAAGCTCTGTTTTCACTTGGGATTCACTAAGGGAACTATAATCCCTGCAGGGTGTTGCTCTTATTTTTTTTCTCCCAAAGCGAAGGAGGATGTTGGTTACCCAGATATTAGTAGTTACAGAAATCAGCTGCTACTCCTAGCTCTGGGAGGAAAAACAGGTCCTAGGACCTCTAAGGAGGACCCCTTCCCCCATGTGGCTTGAAATTTAAGAGGCTCTGCTGGTTATTACCTGTGAAGGGGCTGGGTATGTCTCTTGCTGGGAGTATTGAACTTTGCTGAAGGGTCCATAAGAAGTGGAGATGGGAAGGAATCTCCTTTTTCTGTCTTCTTATCTTCCTTTGTGGGTCCTGTTGGAAGAATCAATCAGGAAGTCAGCTGGCAAGTGTTCCTGGGAAATGTGATTTTGAGATCCTAGTCCCGGCATCACAGAACAGATGATAGAAAAGTAGGTTTGGACCATTTCTGGATGCCTTTACTCTCTTTCTCTTTGTCTTTGATTTTTTTGTGTTTTCACATGATGGGTCAGAATGTGGACTTCTTTTTATTTATTCTGCTTGGGATCCATTTGCAATCGCAAATCTCTGAGTGGATGGAAGCAGCTATTCTGGAAAACTCTCAACTACCGTCTTTTCAAATATCATCTCTCTTCTTATTTTGCTCTTTTTCTAGGCCTGCAATTAAACATATGTCAGATTTTCTCATGGTAACTTTCATATCTATAATCTTCTTTTCTGTGTTTTCCATCCTTTTACTTATTTCTGGATTGTTTATTTCCAGTTCTCTAGGTTAGCCATGCCAAATTCACTTTAAATCCATCCATTGACTTTATAATCCATAAGTTTTTGACTTTATATTTATTCCATTTTCACATATGCTATATAATTTTGTAGTGTCCAGTACCTTGCTGAATTTTTCAGTTTGGAAATTTAATTTATTGACCCTAGTAATTATAATTTGTTTTTAAGTTCTGGTGTTCTTCCAACTCTGTTTCTGTTAACTATTATTTCTGATGATTTTTAACTCAAATGGCAGTGTCTGGGTTGTTTTTTTGTATGTTGAATGTTTTGTATTTAAAATTATTTGTAGAAATCATTTGAAATGAGGTAATTTTGTCATTCTCCAGAGAGAATTTTCTATTACTTTTGCTGGGTGCCCAGAGGGATTAGCAAAACTGAGATCATGTTAGTTCATACTTAGGGCATGATGTTTTCTGGGGCACCTACATGACTCAGAGTTGAGTTACCATTCAGGGAGGGGTTGGCTTGCATTCAGTTCACCTTTATGTCTGGGGTGCAATCTTTTAGCAGCTGAGTGTAGGGGGAGTGTTTGTCTCCTGCCCTCAAGTAGGCCCTCAACTCTTGGGTTTTTTTTTATTTGTTTTTTTCCCACTATGTAAGTGTAAACCTTTCAGAGGCTTTCTGGGCAACCACCTCTAGTATCAATGTCATCTCTGAATTTGTATCCTTTCCTGGGCTACCTCAGCTCAGCAGTTTCTCATTGTTTTATCTGCTCTTTGATGTTTTTAAGGGTGTACATTTTTTTTTATTACAAAGTTTATTTTTACATCATTTTGCACATTTTTTTTTTCCATCTCGATTGTAATCCCCTCGGGTTTCCCATCATCAGATCAAAGGGTGTACATTTTATAAGCATTTAATCAACTCATCTAGCTGTCTTCGGCAAGAGGTTTACTCTAAAATATCTCATCTGCCTCTACTGGAAGAGGAGTTCTGGATTACTTTTTTTTTTAAAAAGATTTATTTATTTCATACAAAACTGGGGTACAGGCCAGAGATGCAGAGGGTGAGAGGATTCACCAGAGACAGAGTGGGGAGCAGAACAGGCAGATCGATGAGGTACACTGCTGAGGGGAGCAGTGGGCGGGTCAGGAGAGGTCTGCCGCGCCATGTGGATCTCCTCCAGGGCAGGCGGGGATCGAACTCATGCAGAAGTGGCTTAAGCTTCTTAGTGCAGCCCTTTAACCCACTGTGCTACCAGAGAGGGCCTGGATTACTTTTTAAATGATCAAACTCTCAGTGTGGAGGATGACTCAGAGACTACAAGAGTGTTTTTGAGGGACACCAGTTATGTTAATCCACATGGAAGAGACTGTGAACTTTGATAAGGGCATTGGAGGTAGAGCTGAAATGAGATCTCTAGAGAGTCTCCAGAGTTGAGTTGATGAACTTGGTTTTAGATTGTTTTGGGGGAGTTACCTCAAGTTTGTGGCATGAATAACTAAGTGGTGATGGCCCCAGCCTCAGAGACGGATTTCTGAGAAGACCAATTTAGTGAGAAATCATCAACTTAACCCTGGCCATGTTTATTTGAAGAGGCTTTGAGATGTCCATGTGAGAATTTTCCATGGGCAGCTGAATATTTGGGGTTGGAATTTAGATCAATAAAATTTTGAATCTTCAGTCAGTTGAAAGCATTTGACCCTGTGCTTTTCTTGATTGGAAATATTTTAATTGGATTTTTGTCAACACTGACAATTTTTTTCGGAGTCAGTAAAGCTTTGGTAAGTAAATTGAATTTCTTGATAAAAAATTGAAATGCAATGCAATCAAAGCCTTTTTACATTTAAACTTTATTTTGCAAATATTTTTTTCATGGATATCATTTCTTTTTAGTCTAATTTCATTCAATATAATTTTTTTAAGATTTATTTATTTACTTATTTATATGTAGAAGAACTGGGGTGCATATCAGAGGTGCAGTGAGTGAGGCAATGAAACCACCATGAAAAACAGGGCCCAGTATTGCCCCTGCTTCACATTTTCCTTTTTTAAAACAGTATCATATATTTTTTAAAAGATTTATTTATTTGTGCATACAGAACTGGGGTACAGGCCAGAAGTGCAGGGGCGGTGAGAGGATTCACCAGAGACAGAGTGGGGAACAGAACAGGCAGACCGACAAAGTACTGCTAAGGGGAGCAATGGGTAGGTCAGGAGAGGTCTGCCAAACCATGTGGGGCAGGCGGGGATCAAACTCATGCAGAAGTGGATTTAGCTTCTTAGTGCTGTGCCTTAACTCACTGCGCCAGCAGGGAGGGCCTAAAACGGTATCGTATTTAAAAAAAAAAAAATTATTTATGCATATAAGAGCTGGGGTATAGGCCACAGTTACAGGGGTTGAGAGGATTTGCCAGAGACAGAGTGGGGAGCAGAACAGGTAGATCTACTGAAATACACTGTTGAGGGGAGCAGCAGACAAGACAGAAGAGGTCTGCTGTGCCATGTGTGTCAGCTCCCTGGCCAGGGATAGAACTTGTGCTGCATAGCTGGTGATAATTTGATAGCACTGAGACTTTAAGCCATGTACCACCAGGGAAGCCCCAGGAGAAATTTTTGAGCAGATTGAAAGAAAAAAGAATAATTAAGGAATTCTAGGAAATGGTGAGAAAGGGGAGGAAAGTTGAAAAGGAAAGAAAAAGAGTAGGAGGGAGGCAGAGATGGGGCAAGAGAGGGACAGACTAGAGAAGATAAACCATATAGCAGGTAAAAACACCCTTGGGGTTTAAATAGGCAGAGTAAAAATAATGGCCTGCTTTAGTCCTCAGTCTACAGATGGTCACTGAAGCCCTGGACAAGGGCAAGATATTCTGGAGAGCAACAGAACTCCAGGTCAAGACTAAGGCTGCCAAGTGTGAAGGCAGGTCAAGGGGGAGGAGCTCACAAGAAAGGCAGAGAAGGAAGAGGATACCTGGGGAGAAGGATACCTCTGCACTCCTCCCTGACTCCCACCTTTCTGGTCTAGCCAGAACACATCCAGCCAGCTGGAGCTGGGAGCTGGGAGCTCTAGGTCTTGCCATCCAGGCCATGAAAGGGATGGGGAGTCCCGCTCCCTTTCAAGGACAGAGGTTTGGGGAATGCTTGACTGTGGCAGAGAGTGCCTCTCTCATCCCCAACCCAGGGACCGCATGAGGTCATTCCTCCTCATGTCAGGGGATACTTGGCCTCTCTATTGTTCCTCAGTCTATCCTTAAGTGTCACCTTATAAATGGATTGCCACGTGAACACAGGGATCTGGGCATCTAGGTTCAACAGGCATTTTATTCAGAATGGATGGTGAGGATGGTCTGTGTTTTTAGAGTCCAGCTACCCTCACCAGGTCGCCCAGGCACGCTGCTGAGACCTGGCATACACACCCCCCCTGTCCTGACCTCACTCCCCAGGTGTTTAGTTCTCAGTCAAGAGCTACAGTTCCACGGCCATATGTCCCTTCTCTAGAATGGGCAGATTTATAATTAAAAATACAGAACATTTAGATAAATGGGAACTTCAAATTAATGAGCTATTTTTACATTTTATTTACTTATTTCTTATACTAAAAAAGTGTTTACCTGAAATGCAAATTGAACTGGAAAGTTCTGAATTTGGCCTGGAAAACTTACCCTGCCTGTCCACCCACGCCTTGCTGGCAGCCAGTCCAGCTGCTTCCACTCTGAGCCACCTGAGGTCGTCGCCACCTGACAGGGTTATCGGACAGATGCGCCCCTCTCATCTGGACCCCCAAGACCCTACATCGGAGGCTGCAAATTGCAAACTGTAAACCTGTGTTTGCTGGTATGACTGTTTTCAACCAGGAAGTTTCACTGTTAAGACTGGACTCTGAGGCCCTCCCTGGTGGGTTAAAGCGTGGCACTACAAAGCTAGCCAGAGCCATTCAGCAAGAGTTTTGTTACCCTGCTGGGTGGCTGACCTCTCCTGTCTCTCCCGCTGCTCCCCTCAGCAGTGTACTTCAGTCAGTCGGCCTGTTCTGCTCCCCACTATGTCTCTGTGAATCCTCTCACCACCCCTGCACCTCTGGCCTGTACCCCAGTTCTGCATAAATAATAAATAAATCTTTAAAAAAGAAAAAGACAGACTCTGACTTCTCATTTAAAATGTGAAGCAGGAACAAACAGACAGCCCACTAATTGGGAAAACATTTTCTCACACAAAAGTAGTGGTAAAGGACTGATTACAAAAATATATGGAGAACTGATGAAACTCAACAAAAATAAAGTAAACAACCCCATCAAAAAATGGGCAGAAGAGCTAAAAAGACACTTCTCCAAAGAGGAAATTCAGGTGGCCAACAAACATATGAAAAAATGTTCAACATCACTCGTAATAAGGAAGATGCAAATTAAAACCACAATGAGATACCACCTCACCCCAGTGAGAGTGGCACATCCTCAAACAACTAGCAACAACAAATGTTGGCGAGGATTTGGAGAAAAAGGAACTCTCCTTCACTGCTGGTGGGAATGCAAACTAGTACAACCACTATGGAAAACTGCTACCTACGACCCAGCAATCCCACTCCTAGGTATCTACCCAAAAGACACAAAAACACTGATTGAAAAAGATGCCTGCGGCCCTCCCTGGTGGCGCAGCTGGTTAAAGCACTGCACTGAGAAGCTTAGGCCACTTCTGCATGAGTTCGATCCCCGCCTGCCGCGGGGGAGATCCACATGGAGTGGCAGACCTCTCCTGCCCGCCCACTGCTCCCCTCAGCAGTGTACTTTGTCGATCTGCCTGTTCTGCTCCCCGCTCTGTCTCTGGTGAAGCCTCTCACCCTCTGCATCTCTGGCCTGTTCCCCAGTTCTGTATGAATAAATAAATAAATCTTTAAAAAAAAAAAAAGAAAAGAAAAAGATACCTGCACCCCCATGTTTATGACTGCTTTATTTACAATTGGAAAAACATGGAAGCAGCCCAAATGCCCAAATGTAGATGACTGGATTAAAAAAGATGTGGTACATATATACAATGGAATATTACTCAGCAACCAAAAAAGAGAAACACTTGTCTTTTGCAGCAACTTGGATGGAGCTGGAAAAGATCATGCTTAGTGAGATAAGCCAGAAAGAGAAAGAAAAATACCAGATGGTTTCACTCATAGCAGGAGTATAATGGACCAGGCGAGAAAAAAACAAAAATAATGAACAACCATATACCAGAGACATTTTGTGGGGGTGGAGTGGGGAATGGGATCAAAAACGGGGGGGGGGGTGGGGAGGGAAGTGCACGGGATTATGGTGATGGCACACGGGTGACATGGTGATGGGAAACCCACAGGGATTACAATTGGGATGGGGGAAAAAATGTACAAAATGATGTAAAAATAAACTGTTATAAAATTAAAAAAAAATAGAAAAGAAAAAAAAAATGTGAAGCAGGAGCAGTCCTGGTGGTGCAAGGGGTTAAGTGTCAGCACTATGAAGCTATCTACAGCCACTGCAGTGAGAGGTGGCCCACAGGGCCCAGCAGACCTTACCTGTTTTGCCTGTTGCTCCCCTCAGCAGTGTATTTCATAGGTCCTCCCCACTTTGTCTCTGTTGAATCCTTTCACCTCCTCACCCTCTCATCTCTGGTCTTCACCCTAGCAGACCAGAGAATGAATGAATGAATGAATCAATCAATCTTTAAAACATAACACCATTTAGGCCCTCCCTAGTGGTGCAACAGGTTAAATTGCAGCACTGTGAGACTGGCTACAACCTCTTCAGTGTGAGTTCTATCCCTGCTCCAGAGGTGACTACATGGCACAGCAGACCTCCCCTGACCCACCCTGCCCTCCTCAGCAGTGTACTTCGTCGATCTGTCTGTTCTGCTCCCCAGTCTGTCTCTGGTGAAGCCACTCACCTCCTTACATCTCTGGTCTGTACACCAGTTCTGTATGCATAAACAAATAAATCTTTTTAAAAATGATACCATTTAAAAATAAAATGTGAAGCAGTGGCAATACTGGGCCCAGTTTTCCATGGTGGCTCCATTGCCAGGAGCTAAGAGTACCTCCCCCATTTTTAGAAGGGCCCTCTACTTCTGTGTCCTTCAGGCTTTGTTCATTGCCCTTGGTCTATCTGAGTTTTTGACTCTTTACCTGCTGAAGACAAGTTACCCCATTTGCCATTCATGATTTTTTCTTTGACGATGTCTCCTCTCTCTTACCTCTCTCTGTACTTTTCTTTTTCACCTTTCTCTGGCCCATGAGACACAAATGGCTCCTTTTTATGGTCACTTCTGGTCAGCCCTGTCTTACACCCACTGGCCTCTCTGCCTAGCATATGATTCTTCTGGTGGTCATACCTGCTCATTTAGGACCACATCCTGGTCTTGCCCTCATCATGAGGATGTCTTTCATAACACCCTGTTTCAGGTCCCAGACCCAACTCCAATGTATGTGGAGGTTCCCTACACCAGCAGGGTGTCAGAGACTTCTACTCAATTCTAACAATAGCCACCCAAAGAGAGAAGCAGTGTAAACATGCTCAGATCTCCCAATACCACCCTCCACTCAGGTACCAGCGGCAAGTCTAAGCTGTTATCTGCTTCCGATCAACCCACTAGAAATCATTGGTTTCCCAGGATATCCTCCTAAAGTTCTCAATGGTAGATTGACTCAGAACTTGAAGAAGGGGCTTGGAGCTTCCATGCCCTCTCCAGGTACACCATCCTCTGCAAATCTCTCCCTGTTTACCAACCCAGAAACTCTCTGAATTCCCTCTTCTGGGGCTTTTCTGGAAAGATTGATGAACTCATTGACTATTGGCAATTCAACTCAACCCTCAGTCTCTCATCCCAAAAGACCACAAAGTTGGTTCTCTTGACAATCAGCCCTCATTATTAGGGGCTTCCCCAAAAGTCACTCCCTTAATAATACTTTTATCATTCTTAACACTTTGGCTATTTCAAGATTTTGAGGAGCTGTGAGCCAGAAACTTTGGATACAGACCAACTATATTTGAAAAATACATTTGGATCATTTCAATGACCAAATCCATATTTTTCAGAATAACATACACCAACTTTGTTACCTCCTCAAGGAAAGAAAGTGCTTTCTGTTTCTTCCCTGGCCAGCCACAAAACCACTTATTACCATTACCAGCTACTTCACACACACACACACACACACACACACACACACACACACACACACACACACACACACACACACCAAACTGAACTTCCCTGACTGAGCGTCTCCTGTGTTGAGGCAGGGAAAACAACCAGGGAGTGGCCCTTGGGAGTTTCCAAGTCAGAAATGGGGAGAGGTCTTTGATCCAGGATGTATGTTGGGCTGAGCACGAGTTCTACAGAGAACGCATTCAGCTGTTTGTATCCTGGAAGTGGTGGTTCCCTGAGTGAGGATGCATCCTGTAAAGGCAAGAGGCTGAGGGCATGTGGCCCACCTGGAGCCTTCCTTCCTAGGAAAGGGGCAGAGCTAAATCCTGAATGATCTGACTGGCCTAGCTCCATACCTGGGACTCCAGCATAAGTAACTGGAGACCAGTGGAGTTTTGAATGCAAAAATGTTGCATGATGAGGGTTGCATTTCACCAGAATGTAAAAAACCCAGGAGGGCAGGGATTCTGGTGTGTTTTGTTATTAGAACATGTGGTAACTACTGAATATCAAGTTGTATAATGCATGAAAAGTGAACAGATGGTGAGTTGCAGGAAGGTCAATCTGGTAACAGTGAGAGGTTGTCTGGAATGGCAGAGTCTGGGGAGGGGAGTCAGGAAGCTGGGACTAGCCGATCTGCAAGGGAGGGAGAGAGCTGGACGGTGGAGAGGAAGGGCCTTGACGGGTCCAGTGGGAAATGGCGTTACAAATATGCTCTAGCCCCTTTGTTTCAAGGACTGGAATTCATCTTTGCAGTAATCGTGCATGTTGTTTGGTACAGCATGCTGCTCAAGAACTATTTGTTGCACATTTAGCAAATGAACATTCTATGTCTGCTCAAAGTGGGAACAATCTGCCCTTGACTCCAGGGGTACTGGTGGCTTGTCTGGAATCTCCTCCTCCAGAAACTTGTTGTTCTAACAACATTTCTTCCCAGTTTACGTAGAGCTTTTGCAGACATTGCTTCATTTGATCTTTATCGCAATCCTAGTAAATGGGAGTCCTTAGTTCCATTTTACAGATGCAGAGACAGAGGCCACGAGAGGTTCTATGACTTCACCAGGGGATGACACAGGAGAAGTGGAATTCAGACCATCAAGTCTCATAATCCCCATGCTCCAGTCCTTTCAACTTCGTCATTAACTGGAAAGCTATGGAGAACGAGTGTGAAGGACCACATTTGTGACATCAACAGATGTGGTATTGGCAGAGTAGAAAGGATAGACATGTTGGGGTGTGGTGGCGTTGGAGAGGAGGAGCCTGGAGTGTGTAGTAGAGGAGGAGAAAGGCACTCTTGAAGAAAGTTCTGGCTTGAGCCAAGTATAGAAGAGTGGTAGAATAAAGTAGCCCCAATTCTATTGGAAAAGGGCAGATGCTAAAGGGTCATGCTAACCAAGGCCCTGGCCTGCCTGGTTCCCAGAAGTACTGTGCCTGGCCATCATCGGTCCTCAGCCACCAGCTCTGGTGACAGGGGTGCCTGGGGCAGTAGTGAAGGAGACATCGCTGGCTCGCCAGGTGAAAGATGGTGATGAGCACAAAGAGTGAAACTGAGAGGAAGGGAATAGGCTTTCCTAAGGAAGGATGAACGGCACAGGTCAGCACCACCTCCAGCTGGCATGTCCAGTTTTAGGAAGCACATTTTCAGATACCTTGAGAAATGTAATGCTTGCATTGTATCTCTGATAGATACATTCTATGTTTTGTTTGCTCACACGTTTTGATTCATATGATGGCTTTGTTAATTGCAGCCATGCCCATAGAAAGATGTTTGGTCAATGTGGACCATAGGTAATGATGGTCACAAAATCCTACTACCTGCTGACTTCATAGCACTTGTAATATACAGCATTTTAGGCCAACAGCAGCCTCCTCTATCTTGTATTTATTACTGTCTCTTGAGAACATCAATCTCCCTTGTGCTTGATCTCCTGTTGTTTTGTTCATTACAGAACCTAAGTGTACAAAATCCATTGCTAGTGTTACAAGTTAGAACAACAACTGATCGACCATGGAATGAAATTAAAATTGATTAAATACCACCAAAGTGGAAAACCAGTAGTGGTTATTGCTTGCCACTCAGGCACGTCCTGTTCCACTCTAGCTACAGTTCTGAAGAATAAGAACAAAGTGACAGAAGCTTTTAAAGGCTCTGCCTCACCAAAAGCAATCAGACTAAGAAAAATTCAATAACATCTACATTAGACACAGAGAAACTTCTGATGACCTGGATTAAAGACCAGACACAGAAGCATATCCTTCTTAGCACCATGATGATCATGACCCAAGCAAAAAATTGTTATTTGTGATGTTGAAAGAAAAGTCTGGACCTGACTACCATATTGAATTTACTGCCTGTCCCGTGCCATTCACACATGCACAAAATCACCTAACAATGCATTGCTCAGAATGTATCCCCATCATTAAATGATGCATGACTATAATTACCAACTTAAGAAACTAGGGCATTTCAAATCCAAAACCAAAATTCCTGTTTCTACAGGAAAAGGAGATATCTGACAATCCTGGGGCTACCTTCTAAGTGGCAACATATGCTGAAACAAAAAATGCTGTTTCCAGTAGACATAGTACATGGTATAGTATCCTTCTTTGCTGCAGTCCCCACCATGCCCTGTTGTGCCCCATTCACTTCATTTACTAATGTCATCCACTTAGCCCCCACAGGTACTGAGTTTGCACCACTGATATAGATAATCATGTTTGGGAGAAGAATCAGACTGGTTTGTAACTTGAAACCCTGTCATTTGAAGACCAGCTGGAGCATTGGGGGATATTTAGCCTCTGGTAACATGATCATAGCCTTCACATAGAGCTAAGATGGATGGGGTGGGTGGGGCTGCTGGAATGTGCTGTTTGAAATCCCAGGAAAAAACTAGGACCAGTGAGGAGCTTTCCTGGTGGTGCAGGGATTAAAGTCTCAGAGCTATTAAGCAATCACCAGCTACTATGGCATGATTTCAAGTTTGATCCTGGCCAGGGAGCAGACCCACACGGCTCAGCAGACCTCCCCTGTCTCGCCAGCTGCTCCCCTCAGCAGTGCATTTCAGTAAATTTGCTTGTTCTGTTTCCCACTCTGTTTCTGGTGAATCCTTTCATGCCCCCTGCACTTCTGGTCTGTACCCCAGTTCTTATATGGCTAAGTAAATTTAAAAAATAAATCTTAAAACAAAAGTAGGACCAGTGAAAATATGTGTGGTGGTGGGAAGGAGAGGCAACAGGGAAGCTGATTTTTGGCTTCCTAACTGTTTCAAGATGTAACAAGTAAAGTCAGGAAATCAATGTGAACTCCCTGGCATGGGGCACTGGAGTCTGTGTTTAGGAGGATTCTGGGCAACAGCTTCACTAGGACCATTTAGAGGGAATCCAAGTATTGCGTGGGCAGCTGCATTGGATGCCCTTTGTGGTTTCTTTTAGCCCTCCAGGGCTGGATTCTGTGCCTACAGACAGAAATACTAGGTGAAGGAGAAGAGAGAGCTAGAGGTGGCTGGTCTGGGAACCTGAAAGGCTGAGTCCTTAACCGTGGAACCTGAGGCTACCTCCAGGTAGAGAGCTTGTTAGAGCTGAGTGGAATTGTAGGACACTCTGCTGGGGTCAGAGAACTGTTGGGTTATTTGGGGGGAAATACACAAATAGAGATAAACTGAAAAAGAAAAAAGCAAACCTGAAATGGAATATGAATAGAAAAAAATGAACCAAATATACATCAAATGAGTAGCATAACCATCCACACTTAGACCTAGCTTTGGCCTCTATATCTATTAATGGGACATTTGCTAAGCCTAAAAAGAACTGCCCAGAAATCCTGACCTTCGCTAAGACTTGTAGGAGTAGTTTGGAGACTATAAAGATTGTGTGTGTGTCACAGAATACATGTATTTTCTTGTAATTTTAAAGAAGTGTGTTATTTGCTTGAGCTCCTTAGTACTACTTATAGCAAAGCAAACATTTTAATAAGTACATAAGAAGCAAACAACCCATCAGCACTTTAGATTGAGTCAGGAAAACAACCTTAACCCTCCTCACCTTCACCACCCCCCCAATCTCCCTCACCTGGCATTTGAGTCTCTGATTAGATAGCGCCCCCTGCAGGGCCATATCTGCCAAGCGCCTGCTCCCAAGTAGGTCTCGTTATGGATGTTACGAATTACAATTTCCCTAACACCAGAAATTGAATTCTCTTTTCCCCAGGTTTTATAAGAGGAGACATCTGCATTCACACATTGTGAATCGTGTCTTTCCCACAATTCAGTTATGGGCCAGTGGAAAGGGCAGAATTGCAAGAATCAGACTGAATCAAGATTAATTCTTGGTGTGAAAGTCCTCTTAATTCATTAAATCCTCTTAATTCTCCACATTCCATATTAAGCAAGGGGAATCCAGACTCGTGCAGTGGCACCATGCAAAGGTGGTTCACCAGATGACGGTGAAAATGAAATGAGACATGGAAGAGGCTGTTTCAGTGTGAGTTAGATTAAAAATCCAAGGAGGGAGGGCTTGGGGGGCCCAGAGGAGACAAATTCAGAGCTGCCAGGATGTTCGGGGCTGCAGCGCTTTGATGGACGGGTGCCCAGGTTAATCTGTTAATCCTTGTCATAATCAGATAAGGAGTGCCTAATCCCCACGTGCAGACAGACACCCAGGTCTGGCTTTTCGTGTAGAGTAGGGCAGGCCAGTGGGCACCCAGTCAGCGTGACTCCAGGTCTTGGGTTCCTTCTCCTGCTGAATGCTGTGGGATAACAAAAACAGGTCCCCTCTCCAGGAACTTCAGCCTGGTAGGCAAAAGGGTATTCTTGCTCACTTCTTCTGTTCTGCACCTTTCTTGGCTCCTGCCCCTATCCAAAGATTGTGGCTTGGGGCCTGGAAAAGTGGATTCTCCACCCTGGATAACTGGCAGCCTCCAAGCCCACCCTCGGTGGCCTTTCTTCCTCCATCACCAGGCCTGAAGCCCTCAGTCATACTCTTGAAAAGTCAGACGGCAGAGCAGGCATCTGGGGTGGCACATGCAAACGCAGCTTCCATCTGGGTCACCGTTCATTCCTAACACTATCTAAGCGTGGCGGGGACAAACGCACCAAGTTCCTAAAGCCTCCTCAGGGACACAGGTGCAGGCTTGTGAAATTGTAAGGGGGGAACAGGTTTTCCAGATACAGGTTTTGTGGCCTCCACCTCCACCCCCGACACTGGAACTACAAATCCCAGCATCACCAAAGAGAAGCATGCTGGGACCTGAGGGTAGAGATAAGCAGTGATGTTTGGATGTAAAACCAGACATGTGGGCTTTGGGGGTCCCCTGGCCTCGTGGCTTGTGGCTTGTTTCTTGGCTTTCAGCGTGCTTTTGCTGTTGGAGTTGCAGATCACTGGAACTGGTAGGACACATAAACCAACTTATCACTCTCTCTTTCCCTGAGTTATTCATTTCCCTTTTCCCTTGTAAATAAACCCAGTGTTAACTTTTTTTGTTTGTGTGCCTGCAGTTGAATCTTAAGTGCACGGGTGAGAACTCACAGTCAGGCAACCCACTGTGGGTTGTCCTGTAACAAAATGTCTGCTTTACAAACCCCTTTACTTAGTGCTTATTGTTTGCCACTCACTGCACTAAGCACGTTACAAGAGTTTGTAATGGCATCACTGACTTTTTTTCTCTGGCATTCCTGTGGACATGACCTCCTGCCAAAGGCATTCTTTGCCATTGTCCTACTGCCAAATGTAACATTTTACTCCATCCCAGAGCTGAGCTGCAAGGATACAATGGAAAAGGACTTCTCTTCCCTTTCTTGGTATACAAACCTAAGTGTACAAATTAAGGGTAAACAAACTTTTTAGGGTGCACAAGTCTTTCTAAAAGGGGGAAGAGATAAACCAGAAAATAGATTTTACTACTTTATTGACTAGTACGTGGAATCTTTTAGACAATATATCTTGAAAATTTGGGCAGTCCCCATTACATGGATAGTGTTAAAGGGCATCAGAAACTCAGCTTTCATAGGTCTTTTTCTTAACACATCTGAGGTGAGGACCACTGTTCTCCCTCTGACAGCCACCCAACACCTTTCTATATGGACTTTCTCCTTTGCTCCTCAGGGCTCCCTCTGTTTTTCTCTCACACACTCAAAATAAGGGGCTTGGCCATAGTGGGACATCCTAAGATTGCTGTATGCATACATTGAGGTGGGAGGTCACAGCAATTTTCAATTAACTGCTTCGTCTTTGCTGCCTTTTTTTTTTTTTTAATTGAAATATGGTCGACGTGGTAACTCCCTGGTGGTGCAACAGGTAAGGACGCAGCACTGCA
Organism: Condylura cristata; assembly: GCF_000260355.1. Lineage (NCBI taxonomy): Eukaryota > Metazoa > Chordata > Mammalia > Eulipotyphla > Talpidae > Condylura > Condylura cristata. The sequence continues at coordinate 63,273,240 of NW_004567109.1, read as the reverse complement.
AGCTGGTTGTAGACACCTCAGTGCAAGTTTGATCCTCGGCCTGGGAGGTGACCCACATGGCTGCAGACCTCTCCTGAACCACCTACTGCTCCCCTCAGCAGTGTACTTCCCTCGATCTGTCTGTTTTGCTCCCTACTCTGTCTCTGGTGAATCATCTCACCATCCCTGCACCCCTGACCTGTACCCCATTTCTGTATGGATAAATGAATAAATAAATCTTAAAAAAAAAGAAATGTGGTTGGCCTACTATTTCAGGTGTCCAAATAATGACTAAATATTTGTATTGATTGCTAGATGCTGATCTCACATAGTTACCTTTTTTTTTCCTCTTGTGGTGAATATTTTTAATATTTACTCTTTTATTCACCGTTCCTTTTGTCTAGAAGTGCATTGTTCTTTAGGGAACTCCCCAGGATCAAAGGAAAAGCAGAGGTAGGAATGATGCATCACCATGATGTCAGTGCTAGGACATGTTCTTAGCTCCAAGCAGATTCCTCAGAGGAGTGACACTGAGCTATGTGCTTCCTTCCTGTGGGTACCAACATTTCAGGACACACTGGCTGAGCTGCACGTGTTTCTCTCAGATTCTTTGTGTTAGTCAAGAATGGAATGTGCTCTGCTTTACCAAATCAAGTAAAATGTTCTAATTATAATATTCATCTTATAAAATGTTTCACATTTTTCTATTTCTGTTATAAGAATTGCTAGCTGCCCATGAATTAGTGTTTAGCAATATATACCTCAATAAAAATGTTCTTATTTTATTGAAGTAACATTGCATTATAATGTAGTAAAATGGCTTTCTAGGTTTGAGGATTATTCACCAAAATGTACACTATTTTGATTAACTGATATATTTGTACTAATAATTCAATTCAGAAGACATTTAACAATTAGAATTTGTGATGGACAGGGGTAAAATAAACTTCAAAATTTCAACTTATATACTTTTTTTGTCATGGCTAAAGATGACAAAATGTTGTCAACTGATGGCAAAAATACATGGTGAATACGGAAGGGAAACAACTCAAGGAGGAAAAGAAAAGGAATGTCAAATTCCCAAGCATTGAAGTCAAGCTTGTTCATGGATTTTAAAACTAATGATAGTGGATAAGAAAGTGTTTCAAAATTTAGATTTTCTGGGACCTCTCTGGTGAGATGAGGGGTTAAAGTAAAGCCCTATGAAGGTATCAGCAGCTACTGCAGCACGAGTTAGATCCCCAGCCAGGGAGGTGACCCACATGGCTCAGCTGACCTCTCCTGCCTCACCAGCTGCTCCCCTAGCAGTGTATTTCAGTGCTCAGCCTGTTCTGTCTCTGGTGAACCATCTCACCCCTTGCACCTCTGGCCTGTACCCCAGTGCTTCTAAGTAAAAATAATTAAAATATTAAAAAATTTTAGATTCCACTATACTGAAAGACTGATACAACCATTTTGATTGTAAACATTAGTATTTACAATCGGCAGGAAATGATATCCCTTTAAATAATTTAAATGCATAATGAAAAATGTTGAAGACAATACAGAGTTTTAAAACTTTTTTTAGGGGTTATATGAGTATATCAGTCCGGATTTGCTAGGCTAGGCTGCAGTAACAAGGATATCAAAGACTTTTTTTTAAGATTTATTTTTATTTACTTATGCATACAAAAACTGGGGTGGAGGTGGTCTAAGGTGCAGAGGTTAGGGTGGGGGAGACAGAGTGGGAGCAAAACAGGCAGGCAGATTGGCTGATATACACTGCTGAGGGGAGCAGTGGGCGAGACAGGAAAGGTCTGCTGCACCATGTGGGTCAGCTCCCTGGCCAGGGATCGAACCTGTGCTGAAGCAGCTGATGCTAATTTGATAGTGCTGAGACTGAACCCCTTGCACCACTAGTAAGGCTCAAGGCTGTTAACCTTATACCTAAAGAAACAAATAAGGTATTATTTCTCACACTGCAGATTCATTATGAGTTCTTGGTTCTGAGGAGAAGTGACCATTGTCTTGCTGTTGCCAGAGCAGTCACATGGCCTACCCAGAGACAAGAGGCAGGAATACCAAGGGCTGGGAATGTTTGGTGAACAGCTATAGTGAGCACAGTGTTTGGAGACTAATGGTCCCGATCATTAGGTTTCTTCTGTGGTGCTGAGAGCTCCCACAAAGGCTCCTGGGCAGAAGGGACTATGGCAGATGGAGGTCCAGAAGCCTCCTGCCCCTTGTCCCCACCACGTAAGCAGGGAAGAGAGGGCAGGAAAACGAGGTGCATATGTTCTATTTGTTTCATTTTCAGGGTGAAACCATGAAGGAGGAGGCTTGACAGATATACTTGGAGAGATTCAGGAGAGCAGCATCAGGTGTCTTTAATGTATTCAGGCTGCTGTGAGAGAATATCACAACCTGGGTTGCTTATAAAGCACATTTATTTCCCACATGTTGACCACTATTCAGTCATGACTCGGACATTTCCTGTCCCAGTACCTCATGCCTTAGGGGTCTCCAACAGATGCTGATGAGAGCTGACGGGTGCTGGAATTCCAAGATCAGGGTGTTAGCAGGTAGGTTCTTACTGGAGACCAGCTCCAGTGAACAGCATTGAGGAAAGGGAACCTAAAGCACTTGGAAATAAAGAACTGACAGACACAAAATAGAGTTTAAGAGAAGTGGGATACAGGAGACACAAGGCCTCTCATTCCAGGCTCAAGTGTTCCAAGTGCCCGGTGCAACTCGTTTTTCAAAAAAAGATTTATTTATTTATACATACAGAACTGGGGTACAGGCCAGAGGTGCAGGGGATGAGAAGATTCACCAGAGACAGAGTAGGCTGCAGAACAGGCAGATCGACGAAGTACACTGCTGAGGGGAGCAGCTTGCTAGACAGGAGAGGTCTGCTGTGCCACGTGGGTCACCTCTGGGGCTGGGGATCAAACTTGCACTGAAGCGGCTGCAGCTAGCTTGCAGTGCTGAGCTTTAATCCGTTGCATACCAGGGAAGGCTGCAACTCATTTTTATTGATACAAACTGCCTTCCTCCCCTCCTTGTTAGCTACTAGACAATGAATCATTCTCTTAGCATTTAGCCTTGTCAGGCACATATTCACTGCCAAGGTCCTGCATTATCAGGTATATTCTATTCCCTTTCTAATGGTGCCTATTTCTCAGGCTTATCTTTGCTGACACAAGGACATTGTGGTCTGGACACGGGCCAGTCTTTCAGCCCATGTTGGCCAGTCTTCCAGTCACAACCCTGACATTCTCCCTGTCCCAGCACCTCGCACCTTAGGGGTCTCCAACAGGTGCTGATGACAGCCTTTCTCCAAGTTGTAGACAGTTGTCTTGTCACTATCCTCAAAGATAGAGAAAGAGGGGCCCTGGGGTTAAGGGTACTAATCCCATACATGGAGACTGCACCTGCATAATCTAGTTACTAACTTCAAGCAATACTTTGACACTACTGGTCTCACCATCTAGCTAGAGCTACCATCACATCTTGCAGATTAAGGGCTCAATCCCAAAAGGCTTCCTCTCCCAATTCAGATACCAATTGCAAGTTGAAGTTGTCACCTGTGCTTCTGGGCCACCAGTTACAGATTGGAGATTTCAACAACCCTCTTCTTCAGTTCCATTAATTTGCTACAGCAGCTCACAGTGCTCAGAAGTAACATTTTATTTACTAGTTTACAAGTTTATTGTAAAAGGAATAGCCAATTGGAAGAGATGTACAGGGCAACGTATGGGAGGGGGTGTGGAACTTCTGTGTCCACAACTCTCCCAAATCTTCACCTGTTCACCAACCCAGAAGCTGTCCAACCCATCCTTTAGCATTTTGATGGTGCTTTCATTCCACAGGCACAATTGATCAACTCATTGGTCTTTGGTGACTGAACTCAATCTTCAGCTCCTCTGAGGTGGGGTGGGATGAGGAGCTGAAGATTGAGCTGAACTCAATCTTCAGCTCCTCTGAGGTGGGGTGGGATGAGGAGCTGAAGATTGAGTTCAGCTCAATCTTCAGCTCCTCTGAGGTGGGGTGGGATGAGACCAATCACCTGGTTGGTCTCACCAGTCCCCATCCTTAAAAAATCACCTCATTAACACAAGAAAAGACACCTGCTAGCTCTCCTCTTAGACATCTCAGGATTTTAGGAGCACTGTAGCAGTGCAACAAAGACCAAGTGTGTATTTCTTACAAACCACAATAGCACACGTCTGAAGACCCCATCTCCTAATGCATTGGGGTTTGTGATTGCAATTTATGGATGTGGAAGTCTATAACATAAGAGCAGAGGGAAATAGATGCAGGAGAAGAAAAATATTACTTCTACTGTTCTAGCGGCTTTCAGCTGGTCTAATCATTAAGTGGGCATGAGACAGATGAGGAGAAAAACTAATTTTATATGTCTGTGGCCCACAAAGATATGAGGCTCACTGGCAAACAGGACAAATTGAAGCTGATAAGCCTAGAGGTGGGATAGGGGGCCTGGGATTTCAGAGAGGGAGAGGGTAATTCATGGGATCTTAAGAGCAGGTGTTTGTTAATTAGATGTTTACCTAGCTATACATATAGGTCATTCAAACAAAAAGGGATCACTGGGCCAGGCCCCAAAAGGTATCAATTTGTGGGTTAGGTATCACAGGGCCAAGCATTCTGGGCCAGGCCCCTATCTACATTCTTCAGGTAATTAAAGGAGACGTAAACGTTTTTCTTGAACCTCCGGGTTTTGATTATCTTCAGCTTAGAATAACTCACATATCAAAGTGACACATTTTGGGGTACCTTTTCATAACTGATAGATGAGCCTGAGGCAAGGCTCCTGGCTCAGGGAGGGGAAGACCGGAACATGTAGGAATCCAGAATTTTTATATGCTTTCTGTAAAGAACATGGAGATGTTACAGGTCTCAACTTAAAAGGGTGGGCGGCCCAGTCCGCTCTGAGCTACCTTGTAACACTTCGCCCTCTAGGGAAGAATTCACCAGAAAGCAGTAGGTGAAGTCGAACCAGGCAAGGCGTCATTAGAGACCCATGCATGAGGGAGCCAGTGCGGGAGAGGAGAATTCAGCCTGGCTCCTAGGAGGGAGTCAGGAGGCCATATTTAGAGGGTGGGTCCAGGAGGCAAGCGGGAGGTCGGCAGCGTCACTGCGTGTTCCAGGGTGGACGATGCTGGGCGTGCGCAGACGGGCTCCACTCTGCGGTGCATGCGGGCTCTCGGCTTTCTCCCTCCAGGAAGTTGTGAGATAACCATTAGTCACAATCTAATGATTTTGTCTATCATGATGCCTCGTGGTCAGTGTGGTGGGCCAAGTTTGGGCAGCGCTCGCAGCTCATGATTCAACTCACCTGTTCAAACAGGACTTGGGAAAACTCATCCCACTGGCTCGCAATTTCTTTTACCTGAGTTGTCTCAGAGGTGCCGAGGAGTCCGATGAACCAGTAAGAAGTCTGGGGTGGGGATAGAAGGGCTGCACGATACATTGGCCTTCATTCAGGGCTAGACCCTGAAACTCTAACAGGGACCCAAAAGTCAGATGGGAAGTGTTTGAAAGAGACTTACCAAGCCCAGCTGAGTGCCCACTTGCATTTCCAGCAGATGGCAATATTAGCAGCAGACTTTGCACCCCCACCCTGGAAACTTGAGAAGGTGCATTTGATCTTTTTTTTTTTTAATGCAAGTAGTGCAGTCAGTCCTCTTCTGTTTGTATCCCTCAAATGCTCCTTGAGGTGGGTGTGAGCTATGAGGGAATAGGCTTTGTGGGGGGAATAAGTTGGTTTCCCAAGGACATGAGATTGTGGAATCTGAGACTTCGACTTCCCAGCCTGAGTGTCTCCAAGGTACTCACCTCCTGCCTGGGCTCTGGTCTCTCAAGAATGCTGAGGTGCATGCCCCAGGAAAGCAAGCTTTTCTCCAAAGTCTGGAAACACTGCTTACAGGTGCACTGCAATTGATACCAGACTCCAGCCTCAGTTTTTCTCAGTCATTAAAAGGATACAGAGTTTGAGAAGGAAAGTAGTTTAGTTTGTCCACACAGGAGAAGGGTAGCAGACTCATGTCTGAAAGACCACCGTCCTGCTCCTTAGAGGAGGGGTATTTACACAAAGGTATAAAACAAACAGGAGATGGGGCCCTCCCTGGTGGCACAGCGGATTAAAGCACTGCACTGAGAAGCTTAAGCCACTTCTGCATGAGTTCGATCCCCGCCTGCCCTGGAGGAGATCCACATGGTGTGGCAGACCTCTCCTGACCCGCCCGCTGCTCCCCTCAGCCCGCTGCTCCCCTCAGCCCGCTGCTCCACTCAGCAGTGTACTTTGTCAATCTGCCTGTTCTGCTCCCCACTCTGTCTCTGGTGAATCCTCTCACCCACCGCATCTCTGGCTTGTACCCCAGTTCTGTATGAGTAACTAAATAAATCTTTTTTTAAAAATTTAAAAAATAAAAATAAAAAGGGAGATGGGCAAGGGTCTGCGAAGGGAAAGTAGGAAGGGTCAGCATGTCCTTTTGATGCAGGCATATAGAGATTTCAGGTGGGCACCAGCTTTGTCAACACCTACTGTTTAACCTCCTTTCTCCTTTCCCCTAGAATGCAAGAAGACTAATTTGTTAGGGATGCTTATCTGGTAGGGCAGGAAGAGAGACCTATCACTGCATCATGATGGTCGTATATAGTGGCATCTTAGAAGGAATCACCTTTGGGCAAAGCCAGGATGAAGAGGAGTACTTTCTCGGCAAGGCCTCCAGGCTTAGGTAAGCTGGAACAATTCACAGTGCTCTGGTTCTGTTGACAAAGGGCAGCAAGGGGCACTAAAACTGGCCAAGGACACTAAATAGTTGACCAGTCACCATCTGAGTTCTTCACCTATGTGCACAATTTCATGACTACTCAGGTTTAGAGAACAACAATAACAGGATTTATTTAACAAACCAGGGTAAAGCAAAGAGCTGCTGAGGCTATAAATGGCTGTTTACCTCACCAGAAGCAGTGCTCAGTGTTTTAAAGTCCTAAACACAAACTCTTCTAACATGGTGTGTTCCCACCACTGTGGACTTGGAGCAGATGGCAGCCAGACTATAGGCAGGGATCCAACTTACAATGGCTACAGGAGAGGCTCCTGGAGATGCCAAGATGGCCCAGCACAACACCAGACAAGTGAAACTCAAAACTGCAGCTGCAGTGGCTGACGTTCCCTACAAACGGCCACACTCAACGCAGCCCAGGAGGCGCCCAGCTCCAGGTCTCCGCCTTCCCTGCTAGGCTGAAACAGCAAGAAATCCGGGGACAGGTCCAGATGCTTGGTTACCTGCAAAGCCTCTGAACTTTTCCTCTCAGGTTGGCAGCTGGAAGCCTTGCCTCATCCTTCAGAGGCCCACACCAGACTTCTGGAAGGTCGGAGGGGTGGGGGCAGAAATCGCTTACCCTAGAATCCCTGAAGATCTGAAAACAATGAAATCTGGAACACTGAATCCCTTGAACGCTCAGTCCTGAATCCTGAGCCAAGAGGGCTGCTTCTGCCGTCCCTGTCATTTCTTATCAGAGTCACCACTCCAAGGATACTTTTTCCGCTTTTCCCCTGGGGCTCACCAGCACCCCCCTCCAGGGGACTCCACCTGCAACAGTCTGGCTTCAGCCACCAGCTACACTATCAGTTCACCCGGAGTGTCCCTAATGGCCTGGTCCCTAATGGCCTGCTCCTTGGTGTGCTGGGGACGTGCCCACACAGATGGAAAGAAAGCAGCAGGCCACACGCGGGTTTCGTCACAGTGTTTGCCTGTGTCATGCCTGTGTCAAGCTGGGACATGGGGTCTCCTTTCGCACCTCTGAGGTGAGGGAGCCGCCCAGTTACTTCAGAGGAGCAGGAAGTTTAGGGGTTCTCCTAAGATTAAGATGAGACCTTAGCCTCCTGTCCATGCTGCCTGTGCCTCCTAATGCTGACCTGCTGTGGCCAGGGGTGAAGTCACTGCGTGTGACCAGGCCTCCAATGGAGATCCGAAGCCTGACCCAGTGGCAGACTAGGAATAAGTGTAGGGCCCACAAGAACACTGTTTTTGTAGGCATTAATGTTTCCTTCACCAGATAGAGGCAGGGAGCATTCTTTGGGATCCCTGTTCTTTGCAAGATATTCTCCCTAACTTGTGAAATTTGAAAATTTTCACCCAGTGAAGATTTAAGAAAACAAACAAAATACACAAAATACACGTATGCTAACATACTTTGGGAGGAAGCTTTCTCACGACTGAACCAAATGCCTGCCTCTCCATGAAGACAGGCCAATGTCAGGTTTGTAGGGGACCAGCTGCCACCAGATAGGGTGGGGCGATGGGGGGGCAGGGGGAGGGAATACTCCTGCACGAGCACAAGGAGAAACAAATGACCACGAGGGGGCAGTAAAAGCTGGTGGATGAGTGAGAAGGCTTTGGAAGAACCGAGTGCAGTCTACCCAGCATCTAGATGGGGAAGGTTTGAGCAGTAGAATGGGCACCCTGGACATTTAACTTCCCTAGCAATAAGTCTCCTTAGCTCTCTCTGGTTGGGGTAGAATGGAAGGAACCGAAATTACTAGGAAAGATTATCCTCACCCAGACTGACCCTTGTCATACCAGAAGAGGGAGAGCTCTGGGGTGGGAGAGCCCTGGGGGGGGGGGGGGGAGATGAGGTGCTTGGCCAGGCTCCTGTATGCTCAGAGCTGACTTATTCAGGGCTGTGGGCTGTGCCAGAAGGAGTGGAATGGAAATGGTTGGTCAATTTGAAGAGGAACTGCTGTGGTCTCAGGTTAAGGAAGGGAAGTGGCCCCACCTTTTGTTTGTGGTTTCCTGTGCTTAAGAAAGACAGAGATGGCAGTTGCAACACTCACCCTGCTCAGACCCTGTGCTCAGACCCCTAATACTGCAGCACGCTGGGTGGGTGTGGCCTGCAAAGGACTTGGTGTGTGGAGTCATCCCCCTGAAGCTCAGCCGGTCTGTGTTCAGCCACCTGCAGAGCTGGCCAGCTCTGGGAAATGTTGGGGCTCTTCTCCGCACATCAAGAAAATGTGGGGAAATCTTCCTCTCTCACTGCTTCCACACCCCCCACTCCCACATGCCTTCTTTCCTCACATGGAAAATTTCTCTGGCAAAGTGGAAAGAAGAGAGCAATGAGCCCCTAGGACCCAGATGAACTACCAGCCAGATGAACTACCATGGATCATTGCTTCTGTTTCATCTGTATTCCTCCTTCCACCCCCAGTACCCGCATTACTTTAACGCAAATCCCAGACACTGCAACAGCCTGCCCACAAGATACTTTAGGCTGTATCTCTAAAGGACAATTTTTTTATATAAAAATAAAATCTTTATTTCACATCACGTTTTTCAATTTGAACAGCAGTAAGTCATGCTTGAACAGTTCAAGTCATGCATGTTGGAGGAAGAAACAAAGTACGGAAGAACAGTTAGAAAACATTACCTGAGTCGCTGTCAGAGCCAGGGAAGCGGATATACTTATCACCAGCAGAGTGGATATACTTATCATCAGTCTAGCTAATTCTCTCCCTTTCACTATCATTTTTTCACTTAAAGGTTAGGTTTTTGTGAAAGATGTAGATATAGAAAACCAAAAGTCAGTATTCTCAGATGTTTTACAGTGTGAACAAGAAATCAAGTCACATTATTTATGGAATACTTTTTTCTGCCCTTCAGTAGGAATAGGACAAATTGTAGGTTCATACATTTTTCTTAATTTTTGTTCAATATAATCAATTTTCCTGCTTGTTAATGGAGCTAATGTTGGTATTATTTTAAATAATATAATAGTTTTTTTTCATCATTTTGTGCATTTTTTCATCTCAGTTGTAATCCCCACGGGCAGGATAAAAAATTTTTTTAAAAAGATTTATTTATTTATGCATACAGAACTGGGGTACAGGCCAGAGGTGCGGGGCGGTGAGAGGCTTCACCAGAGACAGAGCGGGGTACAGAACAGGCAGATCGACGAAGTACACTGCTGAGGGGAGCAGCGGGCGGGTCAGGAGAGGTCTGCCTCGCCATGTAGTCACCTCCGGGGCGGGCGGAATCAAACTCATGCGGAAGTGGCTTAAGCTTCTTAGGGCTGTGCTTTAACCTGCTGCGCCACCAGGGAGGGCCAGGATAAAAATTTTTTTAACCCAACATACCACTGTATTGGCATACTGTAATACCCAGTCTGCATTTTTGTAAGAATATGTTTTTATAGTTGATTGGTTAGGCTCAGGATCCAATGAAAGTGCATTAATTGCACTTCACATTTGGTGGATGAGTTTCTTAGTTCTCTTATTAATCAACTGTGACCTTCTTGGGACTGTGTAAACCTGGGGGGAGACTTTAGATGACATGGGGAGGGCATAGGGCTCCCCACCCCCAGGATGACATTCGATTCCCACCAGATGCTGGAACTGTGCTAATGTAATTTGAAAAAGTAAGGAGATTCCTTACTTGCATCCTGCACATGGATCATATCATCTAATTTTCACAACAAACCCATACAGTAGCAATTATGCCCATTTTACGGATGATGAAACTAAGGCCTAGGGAGGCTTTCCGAATAAGTAGAAGTGGCTATTTAAAAGAAAAAAAAAGATCTATTTATTTATGCATACAAGAACTGTGATATAGGCAAGAGGTGCGAGTTGTGTGAGACGATTTGAAGCAGGAAGTTTCCCAAGCCTGCATAAATTTTGCTAATTTCCCAGGCCTGGTGTTTGGGGGAGTCTGCTATGTTGATTTTGCTGCTTGCTGGAGTGGAGAAGCTGCTGGGTGTACTGTACGCCCTGACCCCCTTTCCGAACAATAAAGAATGTTTATGCTATGATGAATGAAATGACAACTTACCCCATACAAACTATATAAAACTTTATTACTCTTGTAATTTGGGGCTCAGCTTTTTGGGACTGATCCCACTGAGCCCACCAGTGTGATGATTAGATCTCTCTCCACCTCTCTGAGTGCCGCCTTCAAGTCTCTGGGAAATTGCCATGACAGATGTACCAGACACAGTGGGGAGCAGAACAGGTGGACCTACCAGAACACACTGCTGGAGGAGCAGGAGACAAGACTGGGGAGTTCTGCTGCTCTATGTGGGTCAGCTCCCTGGCCGAGAATCGAATTCATGCTGCAGTGGCCATGGTTAACTTCATAGTGCTGAGACTGAACCCTTTGTGCCATAGGGAGGACCAGAAGTTTCACCTACTTAATTCCATGACCGTATCTTCTTCTCCAGCATTTCTCCAGGGACAAGCAACCCTGTGCTGTCCACTACCCCACTTCCTCCCTGGGGCATAAACTTATGCACGTAGCTCATTTTATGGTAGGGAACATTGTCAAAAAGCATTTTCTTTGCTTATAACTGCTACAAATAGCAATATTCTTATTTCCATTAAAATTTCTTACTAAAGGGCTCTCCCTGATCAAATTGCAGCACTGTGAAGCTGTCCACAGCCACTGTAGCATGAGTTTGATCCCTGGCCAGGGAGGTGACCCACATGGTGCTGTAGACCTCTGCTGTCTCCCCACTGCTCCCCTCAGCAATGTATTTTGGTTGATCTGCCTGTTCTGCTCCCAAATCTGTCTCTA
>NW_004567109.1:63243249-63259808 GCF_000260355.1 Condylura cristata | reverse complement strand
GGGCCAGACACACCATGTGGGTCAGCTCCCTGGCTGGGATAGAACTCATGCACTTGCGCTGAAGTAATATTGGCTAACTTGGCAGTGCTGCGCTTTAACAGGCTGAGCCACCAGGAAGGGCCCAGAGTCTTCTAATTTTAATATAGTCAGATTTATCAGACTTTTCATTTGTGGCTTGTACTTCTTGTAGCTTACTTTCAGTGAATTGTTTTTTATCCTAATGTCTGAAAATTATTTCCACATTGACTTCTAAAGTTTTGACTTTCATTTAAAATCTTTCTTTCTTTAAAGATTTATTTTTATTTGTTTATGCATGTATGGTCTGGGGTATAAGCCAGAGGTACGGGGATGAGAGAGTCACCAAAGACAGAGCGGGAAGCAGAACAGGTGAATCCACTGCTGAGAGCCATGTGGGTCAGCTCCCTGCCCAGGGATTGAATTTAGGCCACAGCTTTGATAGCTTGATAGCTCTGAGACTTTAACCTCTGTGCCACCTAGAGCCCCTCGTTTAATTTTTATCTTTGTTGAATTTATTTGTGTATAGTGTGTGAGGTTGGAGCAACCAATTGTTCCAGTACCTTGTACTGACTATTTTGTTTTTTCTTCTTTGAATCACAGTCCTCTGTCTATTATATATCATACTTCCATTTATGAGTGTCTTTCTGGGCTCCCTGTTTGGTTCCATTCCCCATTTGTCTATCCCTGTGCCAATGCTACATTGTCTTAATGACCAGGGCTCATCTCAATATCTCCATTAGTAATTAAAAACCACCTCTCCTGCCCTCTCTAACACTCCCCCCTCTCTGTGTTGAAGTAAAAACTCATGCACTTATGTCTATTTGATAAGTTTCATTCAATTGCTATGCTGTTGTTGTTGTTTTTTTGTTTGTTTGTTTGTTTAAGTCACACTGTTTTCTAGTGGGATTATTTCTGTGTCTTTTTGGACATGAAATTAAAAGTCCTTGAAGTTTCCTTACTGTTTGGTAGGAAAACATGTCCCAGACTCATCTTGAACATTTTCTGAGTCAGACCTGGTATTAGCTATTCCTCCAAGTAATCCTGGTTTTTTAGAGTGGGAGGTGATAACTTATGGGCCACATTCTGAGTGCTGATTATTACTGGGTAATACTTATATCAAAGTCTTTGCAGTATGCACATCTAGGGAAAAAGTGTTATGAAAGTGAAAGTTAGTTATTATCATACTTATATTTTTAGTTCAATTTAACTTGACAGTTTTTAAAATTCTGACTTTATACTTGCAAGTCTTTTAACACAATTATTTGTCTTATTTTTCAATATACATAAAGTAATTTCAAAATAATATCAATGCTACTAACAGTAAAGATACTTCTTATTAAGATACCTATTATTTCATTGCAGCTAGACTTGTCTTTAGAATTATAAATATTATATAATGTGTGTATTCTAGATGCACAATCAAAATACTTTCCTTGAAGTGACTTGAATTATTTCCTTTCTTTTCCCTATATGGTTCCTATACCACCAACTTGATATCTGGCTGGTTTCCATTATCTTTGTTTTATTTTTCAATGCTAAGAGAATTCATTGTTCATTCTTACGATTGAATACTTAAGTATCTTGCATAATCCCTAAGTGAAAAAAATTATATAACACTTATTCCATTCTTGTGTATCTATTCCACAAGAAATACTTAATTTTTCCCTTTTTTTTTCTTTTTGCACATATAAACTCATACACATGCACACACATTCATATTACCCTTTCTCCTTTCTACCATAGAAGAGAGCGTATTGTATATTGTATATATCAGAACTTTCTTATTAATTATATATCATGGAGATAATTATCTATTGGTGCATGACTCCAAAACTTGGTAGCTTAAAACCATTTATTATTTTTCCTGATTCTGAAACAAAGGCCAGCATCTACTGGGTAATTTCAGCTGCATGTGGCAGCTCCCAGTTCAGAAATAGACAAAAGACATTTTTCATTCACAAGTCTGATGCCTTGTAGGTGGCTAGAACATCTGAGGGCTGGCCAGGATTTCTCATGTGGTCTCTCCATATGGCCAGCTTGGGCTTCCTGTCAGTGTCATGGGCTCAGGCCAGTTGCGTTCTTACATGGTGGGAGGTGTCCAAGGGAGTACACAGAAGCTCTTGAAGACTAGACCCGAAACTACTAAAACATCACTTCTGTCACATTTTTTTCATCAAAGCAAGTTAGAAATTCTACCCAATTCAAGAAGTGTGGGGACAGAATCCACATGAGAAGTGACATGTAGTACTGAGAGGAAAGGATTGGGTGATGGTGACCTTGGGAGACCACCCACCACAGACAACCCTCTAGCCACACAACACATTTCCCTTCCACATACAAAATACCCGCCCCCAAGACCCTATTGCATCATAATGTTATGCTCAGGTTTGACATCTACTATCTCATTACTAATCAGTATCTAATTAGCAGGTACAGTATGGATCATGCTTCTTACACATGATTTCTCAGATGTAGAGACCAATGGACATAAAAGTTATCTTCCCTTCACCAGTACCCTGTCCAGTGTGCAGTGCTAAGACCAGATTAGGGAAAGCCACAATGAACATTTCCATTTGAAAAGGGCAAAAATGCATAAGGCGATAAGTGATCCATAGAAATACTGAACTCCAGCAAGGCACTTGTCAGGGTCTACTCTTCCAGGGCAGGGATTAGGACACAGATCTGCTCTCTGGGGGTGGTTTTCCAGACCATTGTTCTTAGTAGCCCTTAGCTTCACTCTTTAAGGAATTCTTTCTTTTCTAAAAGAAATGACCTACATTTACCACTAAGTACCTTTCTAAGGTGCTTTTCACATACTGCTGATTAACCTTCTTTTTTTAAAAAAAAAATTTTTAATTTATTTATGCATACAAGAACTGGGATACAGGCCAGAGGCTTGAGGGGTGAGAGGATTCACTAGAAATCGAGCGGGGAACAGAACAGGCCTATCCACTGAAATATACTGCTGAGGGAAGCAGGTGAGACAGGAGAGGTCTGCTGTGCCATGTGGGTTGCTCCCTGGCTGGAGATAGAACTTGTGCTGCAGTGGCTGCACAACTTCATAGTGCTGAGCTTTAATTTAACCTGTTGCACCACCAGAGAGGGCCCTGATTAGCCTTCTTAATACTGTGCCTGGTTAGGGATGCAGATTTCCTACTGAATTTGAACAGTGTCAGTCTCCTTCAGCCCAAGCAGGAAGTGTTCTCACCAATGTAATTCTCTTTAAAAATATCTATAGGTTTTCTATGAATCTGGTTGTGGTTCACTCTATGCTCCCAAAATACACATGCATGATTCTTTCCAAGATAAACCTCTCTCTATTTGAGTATGTCAAGCAACCTTGGGACAAAGACCTTAAGATTCTTGGAAATCCTTTTCTCTACCCAAGAGGCTCAATAAGACATCACCTTAAATCATTGCATGGTCTTAAAGGCTTTTATAGCTGTGCCCTAGATTTGCTCTTAACCTTGAAGCCATTTCTTTGAAAATCTGTGAAGGTTGGCAATGGTAGCTATAAATAGTACTGGGTTGACTGTTTAAAATCCTAAACCATTCATTCTTTCTTTTTAGCTCAGCTCTCTTCCTGTTCTTTATCTTAAAAAAAAAAAAAAAAAAAGGCATTAGTGCTATTCAGATTAAACTGCGTGAGCCCATGTAGGTAACTTAATTTTTAGGCATGTGTTTCTGGGAGAAGACTTCCACACTCATTCTTTCTTTTTAGCTCAGCTCTCTTCCTGTTTCTTTACTTTAAAAAAAAAAAAAGGCATTAGTGCTTTCGCCATAAAATCTCCTTAACTAGATACACAAGTGTGTAAGGTGCATTCTCCATCTTCAATATCATCACCAGTGACACTACTGCCAAATCCAGTAGATAATGCACTTCACCCTTTGGGAAGAATCAAATAGCAAAGTGCTCCCCGGGACTCCTGCCTCCATCAAAACTATTTCTGCTGCTCTTGCATCTTTTTGTTACAGCTGTACCCACTTCCATTCTCTCAGTCTGTAGTTCAGTCAGGGGAGCAGAATTACCTGGACCTAAGATATTTATTCTTGGAATAAATCCGCACTGTGAGAAGAACTTGAGAAGTTAAGGTCATTGATGAGGGGTGTCATAGGTCAGAGGAGCCACTAGCCAAGGGATCTGGGCGCTGGAGGCGGCCACTGTGGCGAGAGAAGGGCTCTCTGGGTTGGTGCCTGGCCCAACAGGCCCAGAACCCTGCACCTGCCCGCACTGCACTTAGGGAAGGACCCAGCATGGGATTCCCACAAGTGCCCACTTGTTTTTCCTCAGAAAACTTTTAAAAGTAACCACTTACAGCTGAATCTGAGAAAAGTTAGTGACCTCCACCCGGCCTCCTAAGTGCGTCACCTGTCACTCCAGGACAGGGAAACGCATCATCAGGCAGTGCCACGTTGTGGGCTGTCCTAAGAGACACGTGCACAGCAGAGGCCTGGGGCCTGCTCCCTTTCTCTGGCTTGCTGGTGACTGGATTAGAGGACAGCCCCCTCCACAGTGGGCCCCACCCTCCTTTCTGAGATTGTGAGTAATAAATCTTGTGATTTTACTTTCTTCATGTGGGTGTATTGGCACTACACCTTCCATCAAAACAACCTTGGGGGGTTTCTCTTCCCCAAAGTAGGAACTCTGATTCCAACCTCAACCCATGTGGGTGATTTGTGCCTCTTCACCTTACAGTGATACTCTGAATATTCTTAGCACACACCAGCCATGGAGCATGCGTGAGGGCTCAGCGCTACAAGTTATTGGTGCTCTAGAGGACCACAGTGAAGCATCTGGTGATGGGCCTGGGATGCTTTGTTGGCTATGAGGAGGAAGAACTGGATCTGACAGTGAACAGTATGAGGACAGACTGGAAGTCACTGGCCCATGAGTGTCTGTCACCAAGTAACAGTGATGCCCTTCAGAGGATGAAAGTTCTTGGTTCACTTCCATCCCGGGAAGTGTTCCCCGGTCAACCATGTTGACAATAAAATGATTCAGCACAAAGAGAAACGTCTCATCAGCTTTCCATCTACTTTCAGGCTGACTTTATTTTTTTTTACATTGAACACTGGTAGTGGAGTGAAGTATGGACCCACTTTTGTCTTTTGCTAAATGGCTATTTAGAAAAATTACGTTTTTTTCACTGATTTATGCTACATTTGCACATGTATTTTGATCTATTTCTGATTTCCTGTTCAGTTTCATCATTGTTTTTATGCACAGTGCCAAACATTTATTATAGAGATTTTTTATGTTTTAATATTAATATTTGGTAGGTCTAGATTGTCTTAACTTAATTTTTTTTTAATTGGTCATTCTTACTTATTTTTCTGTATTGACTAGATCAACTAATCTGGCACCATAAAAAAAATCTGTTACTAGTTTTTAATTTGAGATCATTTACATTTATACATCAACTTCGAACTTTCATCTTTGTTATGTTAAGTGTTTCTATCTAGGACATATGTCTTCCCATTTGTGCAAGTCTACTTTTATGTCTTTTAAAAGTGTTTAGTTCTCCCTATATGGGTTTTGCATATTTATTGAGCAGTTGAAACCTATTTTCTCTCTCTTGTTACTTTGTAAATGGGAATCTTCTTGTGAGTGCTTGTGAGTGATTTTTTTTTTTTTTATATATGAAGGCTATGATATCTGAATATTGTTGTAATCTGCTGGGTCAACGTTCAGTGATAATCTTATAGATGTTGCTCTATTTTCTTCTAAAGTAGAATGCTGTTGGACAGAAATAAGAGGCCAGCTTGATTCCCCCCATAAGTAACTATATCCGGTTGCTTGGCTGCCTAAAGGAGTCTATCTTTATATTTAAAGTTCAATTACTTTTCTAGGATATGACTCAGCTTGGACCAATTTGTTCATATTTCTTTGGGCTGTAAGATCCCTTTCCAAAATGTAGATTCAATTCTTCTTTTACTTTAGAAAAGATTTTGTGAATTATGTCTTCTGTTTTAGTGATGAAAAATGACATGCTGAAAAGTGAACCAAACAAAAGTATAAAGCCCAGTGACACCATAAAACAAGTGTGCATAGGAAACCCCTCATCCCCCACGTGTCCGTATAACACCCCTCGTCCCCCAAGTCAGGGCCAAAAACTTTTCAGCATCCCAGCAGCCTTTCTCAAACTCCTCCAATCACCATCAATCTTCATATTCATGTGTGGCTAGTTTTACCATCCAAGAATGTATTCCTAAACATTGCTGTTTTGGTTTTATCATTTTTGAAAGTTATATAAGTGTAATAATAAAGTACTTTCTTATTTGGTTCATTTCACTAGTCATGTTTCTGTGCTTCCTTAATATTGCATAAAGCTGTCATCCATTCATTCATTTTCATTGCTCTATGATATTCCATTTTGGGACTAAACGGCAAGTATTTATCTTTTTTCCACTATGGATGAATGTGTGGGATGTTTTCAACATTTTGCTATTTCAGATGATGCTATCATGGACATTCTTCTAAATATATCTGGCTACAAGTGTACACACGTTTGTGGGGAGAAGTGGGAGTAGAAGCTCATGCCAAACCTTATCTTAAGTATTTGAGCCACTTTATACAATTATCAGTAGTTATGTATGTTTTAGTTCTTTCACACTGTTACTAATACTCAATATTGCCAATCTATTTAGCTTACTTGTAGGTGTTTAAAGGCACTTAATTTCCCTGGTTAACAATGATGGTTAGCCAAAAGCTTACTACAGTGGCTTTTTATCTAGCCTCCTCAACAATTGTCTTGCCTGTTTTTCAATTGAGTTGTCCATCTTATTGTCTATTCTGGATTCAAACTCTTTCTTGGGATTTGTATTGCAAATATCACTTCTGCTCTATGACTCACCTTTACACATTGTCACAGGGCTAGCAGTTCTTAAAATAATCTGCTTTATCAGTATTTTCCTTTAAGGTTAAGCTTTCTGGTCTCCTGTTTAAAAAATCTTCTATCCCAAAGTCACAAAGATGTTTTCCTTTATTAGTTTTAGAAGGTCTATTGGTCTGCCTTTTACACACAGATCTATATAATCCATCTGGAGCTGACATTTTGTATGTGGGTGAGGTGTGATTTGTCTTTCCCATAGAGATAACCAATTATTTGAATAAGATTTATTGGAATTGAAATAACTTCTCTTAACCCATCGTTCTGATTTGCCATCTTTCTTGTAAACCGAGTTTCTAAGTGTTTCTATTGCTCTATCTATACACATGCCAAAATCATACTTTATTCTTTTTTTGCAGGTATTGTCTCTTTGTCCAGTAGAGAAAGTTCTCTCACTTCATTGTTTTTCTTAGAGTTTTATGTAATTCTGGCCCTCTGCATTTCCATAACCTGCTAGGAGGACATAACAGTTTACCCACTATTGAACGTTTTAGAAATAGAATCAGGGTATATATTCTTGGTGCTTGGTTTTCTTTTGCTTACAAAATGTTTTTGAGATGTTTCCATACTATTGATCGCATTTTTCAGTGGTTCCTTTTTATTGCTGAGCAGTATTTCCTTTTTTGTATCAGTTTGTCTTTTCTTTCTCCTATTAATGGACATTTTGTTTGTTTCCAACCTGGGGAAATGATGAGAAAACGTGAACAAGTTTATTCATGCACCTGTTTTCATTTATTTTAGATAAATATCTAGTAATGAAACTGGTCATACGGTTAGTGTATGTTTAATTCATAGGAAGATATCACTTTCAGTGTGGCTATACCATTTTACAACCTCATCAACAATGTATGAGGATTCCAATGGTGCTACATCTTTGACAATATTTGGCATGTTAGTCTTTGCAATATTAGCCATGTTAATGGGTGTGGTTTGGTATTTCATTATAGTTTTAATTCGAATATGTCTGATGACCAGTGATTGTGCACGTTTTCATGTGCTTATTAACCTATAGATCAAATTGGGAGAATTGACATCCTAACAATATATGAATTCAAAACATCGTTTAATGCCTCATTTATTTAGCTCTTTAAATTCTCCCAATTTAAAGTTTAAATTCTGGCATGTTGATAGATGGAGTTTTCTTACAATCTGACTTTTTGTGTGAGAGGCTTTGGTGTTTTCTCCCTGCACTATCCACTGGAGAAGGAGTTTTAGAATTTTCACAATTCAAAATTTCTTCTTTATTGCTACATATAGAAGTTGCTTCCCAAATACAAACTCTGTTGATATGATTGTTTGTCTAGTCCCAAATTCTGTGCTTTTCAAAACCAGGTCTGGAACGTTCTGCCCCTGGCCATTACTGAGTCCACGCTACAGAGAGGCAGGGGCCGAGGATCCCCACCCTAGGCCTCCTGACTCAGAAACACTTTCCCTGGCTCATTCTTCAGTTTTGAGAGAGTGTCCTCTGTTCTCTGTCTTATAGGGACACGTCTTGTCACTGTAGATCCACTCCCTTTTCACTGCCTCACTACCCATATGAGGGTCTGGTTGTTTACCTGCCTTCAGTTTTTGCAAATATTGTTTGTGTTTTATTTCTGATTTTTTGCTGTTTTGTATGATTAAAGGATTTTCAAGCCAATCATTTTAAACCAGAAATCTATGATCTTGTAAGCCTCAGCTTTGCATTGTTTTTTTTCCCCTTTCATTCTTACCAAAAAGTGTTGATTTTATCACACTTTTCAAAGAACTAACTTTTGCCCTTTTTTGGATTCTTCCCGTGCCCCCCCAGCTCCTATAGTCAACCCGTCAACCCTCCTCCATCTCTGAACAGTTTCAGCATTGGTTTTTGAGTTTGGCTTTATCTGATCCTTTGTTTGGTTTCTCTATGTTCCCCATATAAATTACACTTCTTTCATTTCTTGTTCTCTTTATTTTTCCTTTCTTCTACATTTGTAGTTCTTTCCATTCTGATTCAGTTATAAAATATTTTTGGCTTCTATTATTATGTATTAATTGGCACATAGCTTATTTAGAATTTCTAAAATTTCAAATTTATTATTTTAAAAAGTCTATTATTAATTTTCATTTTTTGGGAAATTTTTCATCTTTAAATTTTATTTATTTTAAATATTTTATTTGTGTTTGCATATTAGACTGGGGTACAGGCCTGAGGAGCAGGAGTGGTGAGAAGATTCACCAGAGGCAGAGCAGGGAGCAGAACAGGCAGCTGGAAGAAGTACACTGCTGAGGGGAGCAGCAGGAGGGTTAGGAGAGGTCTGCTGCACCATGTGGGTCACCCTTCTGGCTGGGGATCGAACTCGTGGTGAACTGGCCCCGGTGAGCTTCATAGTGCTGAATTTTTTTTTTAATTTATTACAAAGTTTATTTTTACATCATTTTGCACATTTTTTTTTTCCATCTCGATTGTAATCCCCGCGGGCATAGTGCTGAATTTTAACCTGGTCTGCCACCAGGGAGGGCCCTAAATTTTATACTTATAGGAGAAAATTTACACAGAAACTCCCAGGTCAATTCTTACAGGTGAGTCTGTCAAGTATAACAATAGGCTATTAAATAGGTAAGACAGCTTTATAACAAGAATTTTATTTGACATATGACATGGTATTACAAAACTTATGGAAATTCTTTTCATTAATATTAGAATGGTCACATTGAAAAATGTATCTGAAAAAGGGGAGAAAAACAGCTAAAAGTGTTGTATTTAAAACAGTCTTGCTCTTCCAATAATCTTTCTTTTATCAATGATAAAACTTCCTTTTCAGATCAAAGCATGGATGACTCAGGTTGGTAGAAAAGTAAGAACTATGTATCCGAGTTGCAGATATTTAATATTAAAATTTAGAGCCTCAAAGTGTTTTTCAAACTTAGGTAGTGCAGTTAAAATTTTTTACGTCTCATTATCTGGGTTTAAACTCTCAGACATTTTATCAAAGTAAGATGCTACATCATTTCAAAGGCATGTTTAGACAAATAATAAATGTACAGTCAGGAACAGATTAGTAGCTTGTTAAGTCACCAAGGAAAGATCATAATGCACACAATTGTTCTTCCTTCATTGACTTTATCGAATATCATTTAATCATATAGGCTAAAGACTGTGGCCCCAGTGCTTGTCAGTCCTAACAGCAGAACAGTGCTTGTCAGTCCTAACAGCAGATGGCAATGTCGCACAAGGTAGGGAGAGAATCAGCTTTAAGTATGGAAAGGGGAATTCATGCATTATTATAAATAGAGATTATAAAGCTTTTTGTTGTTGTTGTTGTTTTTAAGATTTATTTATTTGTGCATACAGAACTGGGGTACAGGTTAGAGGCGCAGGGGCAGCGAGAGGCTTCACCAGAGA
Source organism: Condylura cristata (assembly GCF_000260355.1). Lineage (NCBI taxonomy): Eukaryota > Metazoa > Chordata > Mammalia > Eulipotyphla > Talpidae > Condylura > Condylura cristata. The sequence goes on along the minus strand of NW_004567109.1, from coordinate 63,249,536 downwards.
CAGAGTGGGGAACAGAACAGGCAGATGGACGACATACACTGCTTAGGGCAGCAGCAGGCGGGTCAGGAGAGGTCTGCCGCGCCATGTGGTCACCTCCGGGGCAGGCAGGAATCGAGCTCATGCGGAAGTGACTTTAGCTTCTTAGTGCTGTGCTTCAACCCACTGCGCTACCAGGGAGGGCCGAGATTATAAAGTTTTTAAAAGACTGTTAAGATCATTGCTTCAACCGGTCACAAACGTTTTAACATTTTTTTAAAATTCAGGTAACATTGTTTTATTGAGGTTTTCATTGTTGCTTATATTTTGAAGTATAGGACCAGCCCCCACCATCAGAAGTTATCATCACATTGCCACCACCAGAGCACCATGGTCCAGTGCCAAGTCCTCTGAGCTCCCTCCTCACTGCCTTACCCCTCCTCTGAATACCTTGGTTCTATAGTCAGGTTTCAAGGGTTGGTTTTTGAGTTTGCCTTTATCTGGTCCTTTGTTTAGTTTCTCTATGCTCCCCATATAAATGATACCAGCCAGTACTTATCTTTCTTCTTCTGACTTATTTTGCTACACATAATCCCTTTGACTCCAACCATGTTACTGCCAATGGCATGAGTTTATCATTTTTATTGTGGAGTTGCACTCCATTGTGTACATAGACCACATCTTTTTGATCCAGTAAGCTGTTTTGGGGTGCTTGAGTTGTTCCCATAGTTTGACTATTGTAAATGATTCTACAATATAATGAAAATGCCCACTTTTCCACTTTTCCTCGGGCCACCACAACAGTCTTCTTTATTAGTTGGAGTACACTTTCTTGATGATGACAGAAAAGCCATGTTCAGAGTCTGGGTTCTTGTACTACAGACAAGTTCTATATCAATGATAAAGATGAATTGCAGCTTAGGTTGTGTGGTCATACTGTAAAATGTTCTGGGAAGAGAGCAAATCATCTGCATTGCCTTGAAACCTGAAACAATTCTGTAAAATATGATTCCTGTTGATAAGTTATCTTTTGACCCTCCATGAATGACCAAGGAACTGGAAATAGGATTCAACAATAAGTACTCAGGCTTTGTATCTCTATAGTGTATCTGGGCACCAATTGTTCTTTATATTATTATTCTTACTTGTTTATATTCTTATTATTTAAAAAAATTTCTATATTTTACATCTTTGTTCATTTTTGTACAGTTTGCCCTCTTCTCTCAGGTGTAGTCCCCATAAAATTCTCACCACCAAGCCACAAGTGAACTATCACCATAATCTCTTGTGCTCTTCCTACCTCTTTTTTTTTTGCCCCCCAAAATCATGTATTCATGCTAGTATTTTACAAACTTTTTTTTATTACAAAAGTTTATTTTTACATCATTTTGTACATTTTTTTTTCATCTCAATTGTAATCCCCACGGGTTTCCCATCACCAAGTCACCCATATGCCATCACCATAATCCCGTGCATTTCCCTCCCCACACCCCCAACCCCCCATTTTTTTTTATTAAAAAGTTTATTTTTACATCATTTTGCACATTTTTTTTCATCTCAATTGTAATCCCCACGGGTTTCCCATCACCAAATCACCCCTGTGCCACCACCATAGTCCCGTGCATTTCCTTCCCTTCCCCCCCCGTTCCCAACCCCCCGTTTTTGATCCCATTCCCCACTCCACTCCCACAAAATGTCTCTAGTATATAGTTCATTATTTTTGTTATTTTCTGCCTGGTCCATTATACTCCTGCTATGAGTGAAACCATCCGGTATTTTTCTTTCTCTTTCCGGCTTATCTCACTAAGCATGATCTTTTCCAGCTCCATCCAAGTTGCTGCAAAAGACATGTGTTTCTCTTTTTTGGTTGCTGAGTAATATTCCATTGTATATATGTACCACATCTTTCTAATCCAGTCATCTACTTTTGGGCATTTGGGCTGCTTCCATGTTTTTCTAATTGTAAATAAAGCAGCAATAAACATGGGGGTACAAGTATCTTTTTCAATCAGTGTTTTTGTGTCTTTTGGGTAGATACCTAGGAGTGGGATTGCTGGGTCGTAGGGAAGCTCCATGTTTGGCAGTTTGAGGAACCTCCAAACAGTTTTCCATAGTGGTTGTACTAGTTTGCATTCCCACCAGCAGTGCAGGAGAGTTCCTTTTTCTCTACATCCTCGCCAACATTTGTTGTTGCTAGTTTTTTGAAGATGTGCCATTCTCACTGGGGTGAGCCTACCTCTTTTTTAATTCCTCTCCCACTCCTTCCCCCTCCCCTGCTGAATGTCACTGATTTATAGTTGCCAGCTAGTTTTGTCTTTTCTTCTCCCCTCATCCTTTATTTGGTTCCCCCATATCCCTTCTATAAGTGAAACCATTCAATATTTTTCTTTTTCCTTCTGAGTTATTTCACTGAGCATAATCCCCTCCAGCTCTATTCATGTTGCTGCAAATGCTATGAGTTTATCTTTTTGATTGATGAGTAGTATATATAATACCACATCTTAATCCAGTCATCTTTTTTGGGGCATTTGGATTGTTTCCACATCTTAGCTATTATAAATAGTGCTGCAATAAAACATTGGAGTGCAGGTTTCCTTTCAAATTAATGTTTATATGTCCTTTGGATAAATCCCGAGGAGTGGAATTGTTGAGTCATATTACAACTCCATTTTTGGTGATTTGAGGAAACCACATAGCTTTCCATAGTGGTTGGACCAGCTTGCATTTCCACCAGCAGTTCTACTGTGCATTCTTTAAAAAGGAAGAGATTAAATTGTGTGTTGCCTTCCTCAGCACACAGATAGCATCAACACATCTTTAGGTCAGAACAACTTAGAAAGAAATCCCCTGTCAGTAATAGTTACATTTTTAATGCCAATGCCTCACTGTTCCTATCTATGTAAACTAAATTCAAACTTGTCTTTTGGGCAGTTCTCACACAGTAAAGGCTTTTGGATCACATCGTGGGTTTGAATCCTCACTTGAATTGCCTAAAAAAACCTCTAACTATCATTAAGATTTTATGTCCAGCTAATAGTAGTAATAAGGTGTTGCGCTGGAAACACTGTATTGACAAACAGGAGTCATGGAGCAACTGGAGGATGCAGGAAGCTGCTGAAAGGGCAAGATTTGGCCTTTTTATTCTTAGAATAATGATACATCAATTGAGTGGGGAAGGAAGGCAAAGCAAGGGAAGGGTGAAACTAGAAAATGTGGTATAGTATCAAGGGTCATGAGTCTGTACTTCAGGCTCTTCTCATCTGCTTAATGACTAGGTGTTAGATTGAAATCAGGCTGTAGTTCCTCAGCCATAGTTTCAGTCTTATCAAGGTGTTCCAATGATAAGCTCCCCGGCATTCCCGGTCTTATCTCATGATACATGCACTTACCAGGGTAGTCCAGCTTTCTGCTATTGATTGAACTGATTGACCTGGCAGTTCTAGTCTTGTACAGGAATACATAGGTAACAAAACCATAGGTTTTGTTAACAGAACCATAGGTAACAAAAGTGGTGGCTGAACAGGCCACTTAGGATTAGCAGGCCCCACAACAAGGAGCTGAAGAAGCTGCCTTGTGTGAAACTTCACAAGGGTTCAGAAAGAAAAGGAACTTAAACCTACTGTGGCATAGGCCAGAGAACACCTTACTCATCAATAAAGGGAAATAAACTGTGGATGTACACAATACCCTAGATAGATGTCAAGGGAATCACACTGAGTGGAAAAAAAGTCAATATCAAAATGTTATGTACTGTGTGATTCCCTTTATTTACATTCTGGAAAAACAACTCAGAACAAGACCCAAGGGCAGGTACACCTAGAAATGTTAATAAAGATAGCACAGAGGGTGAGAAAGAGAGAGAGAGGAGAGAGAGATTAATTGGCCAATGTATCCTATAGATAATGCTGCCTGAGGTGGGACCCTGAGTACATGCTGAAGGCAAACAAACCAAGTCCCCTCTAGCCCACAAATCCTCCCTTTTCTACCAAGCAAGGCTGCTTAAAAACACCCTTTGTTCTTAGCAACCCCCTTCAAGTTGAGTCACGGTAGAACCACCACATGATGTGAATTAGGTTGCCTGTCTGTGGGTCCTCACCCCCGTGCTTACGATTCAATCGTATTATGGACACACTCATGGTACAGGTTTCATGGACTCTGCCCCCACTCCAGATACTGGAACTACTAGTCCCATCAATAACAAGGAGAAGCACACTGGGACGTGAGGGCGGAGCTGAGCAGCCAGGTTAGGATAAAACCGGACATGTGGGCTCTGGGTCTCTCTTGGCCTGGTGGTTTGCAGCTGGTCTTTTTGGCGCTCCATAGGTTTTCAGTGTGCGGGTGAAGTCCAAGTAAGCAGAACTTGTTGGACATTCTAGCTTAACTTCTATTTCTCTCCCTCTTTCCCTGGGTTATTCCTTTACCTTTCTCCTTGTAAATAAATCAATTATTTAACCTTTTTGAGTGTGTCATAATACGATTGAATCGTAAGCCCGCGGGTGAGGACCTACAGAAAGGCAACCCAATTCACATTGGGGTGCCCTGTAACAATGGGAGTTGTCATCATAGGAACTTGGGATCTCTGCATGGAGCTGAGCTGTATGTATGGGTAGAGCCCATAAAACATCAGTAGGTGGATTTCATTCAGGACATACTGTTTCCCCACCAGTTCCCAGAATCTATTCATGAGCTAAAGTATATTGAGCTGTACATTTGCTGCAAAAGTCAATATCACTGTAGGATAATTTAAGAGGTATAAAGATGGAGATGTAACAGAGCCTTCTTAAAAGGGGGAGGTACCATTCCCTCCAGCCATCTGGGAACTCCAGGGCAGAACCTTGTGCCCAGCTGAAGCTATATAACATGGAAGGCAAGTAGGTTCTGGAACACACAGAGAGGGAGACATACGGAGAAGGGTGTTTGCTTCTTGGCTTTGGACTGCACCAGGGACTTGGGGGATTTGGAGGGGACATGTGGAGAAGACACAGGCAGAGATACTTGGAAGAGCCGTGGGTGAGAGAGAAACATGGGGAAGCTGACAATGGCAACTGTTATCTTGATTTGTACTTTGATTTTCTCCTTTCCTCCTAGACTTGCCCATTCACTTTCTCCCCTTCCTGTGGTTCTCTGACAGAAGCTGCTTTAGACTTAGATGCAGTCCCCACATTGGGTCAACACCCTTTGGCTGAATATTTACCCATGAGGGGATGATAATATGGGCTATTTTATTTGGAAACTATTATCTTTTTTTTTTTCTCTCTCTCTCTCTCTTTCTATGTACACTAATCCTACTAAACTTCTTTCCTACTAAGTGTGCTTTGTCTTTGTGCACATGGATGACCAGGCCCATTTAGAGTGTGTGAGGTCGGGGTCATACACTAATGGGCAGACTCTTAATCATTTCCCTAGAAATGGAACAATTTGCCAACATAAACATTTTTTTCACAAATGTTTATGAATATAATCAATGAATCCTTTATCTCTTTATTTTGTGAGGGTCTCTATTGACAATAGTGACAGACTAGAAATGCCTAGGGCACTCACCTGGCAAAGTCTTCCACCTAAATGATCTTTTTTTTAAGTCAGTATTAGAACTGGACCAGCACTTGGGGCTCTTGTTATGATTGCATGCTACCTTCAGCACCAGGAACTTAAAAAAAAAAGAGGTTCAAGGCTCTCCATAGTGGCACAGGGTGTTAAAGCACAGCGCTGTGAAGCTATCTGTAGCCACTGCAGCATGAGTTCAATCCCCACATGGCGCAGCACACCTCTCCTGACCTGCCCACGGCTCCCCTCAGCAGTCAGCAGTGTATTTCAGTCAATCTGCCTGTTCTGCTCCCCACTCTGTCTCTGACAAATCCTCTCACTGACCCCCCCTCACTACCCCACCCCACACTTCTGGCCTACACCTCTGCTCTTGTGATGCATAAATAAATAAAACCTAAATTAAAAAAAAAAAGAGGTTTCAAGTTAAAGAGCTTCTGTACAGCAAAAGGGACATTACAAAAACAGACAGCCCACTAATTGGAAAAACATTTTCTCATACAAAAGTAGTGATAAAGGACTGATCACAAAAATACATGGAGAACTGACAAAACTCAACAAAAATAAACTAAACAACCCCATCAAAAAATGGGCAGAAGAGCTAAAAAGACACTTCTCCAAAGAGGAAATGCAGATGTCCAACAAGCATATGAAAAAATGTTCACCATCACTTGTAATAAGGGAGATGCAGGCCCTCCCTGGTGGCGCAGCGGGTTAAAGCACTGCACTGAGAAGCTAAAGCCACTTCCGTACCACATGAGTTTGATTCC
>NW_004567109.1:63232618-63242248 GCF_000260355.1 Condylura cristata | reverse complement strand
AATAACAAAAATAATGAACAACCATATATACCAGAGACATTTTGCGGGGGTGGAGTGGGGAATGGGATCAAAAATGGGGGTGGGGGAGGTGAGGAGGGAAGTGCATGGGATTATGGTGATGGCACACGGGTGACTTGGTGATGGAAAACCCACGGGGATTACAATTGAGATGGAAAAAAAATGTAAAAAATGATGTAAAAATAAACTGTTACAAAAAAAAAAGATCTAGAAAAAAAATAGAGGTTTATTACTTAGAAGACCTGGAAACTACAGAGCACACTTGAGCCATATTGAGGGTTCAGGGGCAATGAAGAGATGGAGAGGGGGAGGAGGGATGAGACAGAGACAGAGAGAACTTGCCTGGAGTCCTGCTTTTATTGGGTCTGAAGGCCGAGGTTCAGGATTCCTGGAGTTCCTCTCCACTGGTGAATAGGAGTGTGAGAAGAGGTGAATAAGAAAAAGAAAAAATATAAGTCAGTCTCCACCAGTCATTTGTCTAATCAAGGAGAATCTGTAGTACAAAGGAATCTTAATGGGGGAGGCACCCCAGCCCTTTGTCTAAATAGGGCTGCCTGGTTGTGTGTGTGTGTGTGTGTGTGTGTGTGTGTGTGCGTGAGCCCTCTGTGAAGTGGATACTGTGGCCTTAAGTGTAAGTCAGACACTTGTATTCCAAAATGAGAAGTCAGCTGTTGGGGTTTCACTACTCTCTGGATTTTTCTTTTTCCTGACACTAGTTTTTATTTACCTTTAATTTTCACACAATTCTTGACCCTGATTTCACTCTAGATATTGTTACAGCAATTTCTCAGAGAAATCAGACTGCACTCAGAGAGGTGGAGAGATTTACTTGTCACACTGGCTGGCTCAGTGGGATGGTCCCAGAACACTGAGCCCAAAGTTACAGGAATGGTGAGGTTTTATACAGGTCATATGAGGAACCCATCATAGCATAAGCATTCTTTACTGTTTGGGAAGGTGGTGCTCCAGCAAGCAGCAAAATCCAAGCTACAGACCCCCCCTCCCCCCCAAGCAGCAGGCCTGGGAAAGCGGCAGTCTAAGCACACCTGGGAAACTTCCTGCTTCAATATTTTCAACACCTTTTGTGTTCTGGATGCTCTTGGATGTGCTAAGGTTTACCTTGCATATCTAACTTTCCTTGACGTAGCAAATAAGGGAATTAAGTCAATTAAGTCAATGAGTGGCAGGGAAAGAAGACTTGGAAAATTTAATATTTGTTTGTCAAACTAGAAGTTAAGAAACCCAAGGCTGCTAAGCCAAATCCTTTGATTCTGAACACTGAAACATGAAGCAGAAAGGAAAGAGAAGGAGCTTTCTTTGGGGGATGAACTGAGGCCAGGAGGACTTGGGGAACGGGAAATGCGGAGACACAGGACAGTGTTTTGCTGAAATATTGCTGAGCTGACCACCACCTACAGTAAGATCCCGTTACAGGATAATTAGGGGACAGAAAACCACCACCATGAAACTTGCTGACCACCTCGTGCCTGATCAGCAGTGTGGTACACTGGACAATAGGAAGTCTGACGGTCCCCAGTCACAGGCAGGGCTGGGACCCCTCCCGCTGTCAAGGGTTCTTTCCTCTTGCTTCCACAAACCCACACTTGCTGGCTCTCAGTTTGGTGTGGCGGCTGTTGTTCTTCAACCAGTGTGTACACCTGGACCCACGAGCATCCTAACATATTCTAAGGTTCCATCTGGTGATGGCTGCACAACAATAAATGTATTAGAAAGCATGGAGGGGGTGGAGAGAAACCAAACCTCATCTCAAGAAAAGCTGTGTTAACAAAGGGCCTTAGCCACAGAAAAAAGGCCCAATTGAACTACCTGAGTTTCAGACTTGGGGAAATACACAGCTCCTTAGGACACAGCTGATCTGTTTGATTGGATGTCTGCCGCCATTATCCTCCGACAGCGACTTCCTAAAATGTCTGCAATCACTAACCTCATCTGCCATGTTGATTCTTCTAAGATCCAGTCTTCACTCTTGGCAACCTTTGTAGGGAAACTTGCTTTCCCTTCGTCTGACTCTTACTGACTTTAGTGCATCTATTGCATGGATGTCCAAGGAGCACAGGTCCTGGCGGAAAGAGCTGTGTACAGTCTCCTTGCTACTCAAACTGTCTGCAGCACAGACCTAGTACATCATACCTGCACTTTAACAACTCCAGGTGATTCATTCCACAATTTTAATGGTTTTATTGAGATATAATTTACTTTTATAACTATACACTTTAAAGTCTTCTCCCAAAACAATGATTTTTTGGGTTTATTCAATGGTTTATAATGTATTTCAAGAGTTGTGCAGGCATCATCGGATCTAATTTTAGCACAACACCCAACCTGTTAGGGACACTTACACAGTGGTGGGTTCCTGCAGTGGAGCTTGTGGTTTCCTATCAGAACCTGACAGCTTTGGCACTAAGGATCCATCTCACTCATAAAAATTTTCAGTGATCACTATGGTAATGGGAAATCTGGGGAGCACTCCATGACCCCCAAGTTTGCCTGCTCTAAATGGGTTTGGCCACCTACCATATAAAGATAAAACATACCTTTAGTGCATAAGAGTTTCAATAGAAAAGAACTTTAATGGAATTAGCATGCTATAGAGAAGAGAGAGAATATAATAGTTTCCCCATGAGGGTCCTCCCTGGTGGCACAGGAGGTTGAGTCTCAGCATTATGAAGCTATCTGCAGACACTGCAGCATGAGGTCGATCCCTAGCCAGGTAGCTGACCCACAGGGCACATCAGATCCCTTCAGCAGTATTATTTCAGTGGATCTGCCTGTTCTGCTCCCCATTCTGTCTCTGGTGAATCCTTTTACCCTCCCTACCATATGCACCTCTGGCCTGTACCCCAGTTCTTGTATGGATAAATAAATAAATATGTAAAGTAAACCTTAAAAAAAATAGTTTCCCCATGAAACATCCAAAGTTACCCAATCCCAGAGTACATACCTAGCCAAATGAGGTTGGCCCAAAGCAGGGCCCCTAAGGCCCAAAAGCTGGCCACAAGTCTAAGGTACCTTTTGATTGGGACCCATAGGAAAGAGGCAGCAGGGGCCAGGCAAGTCTGGAAGGAAAAGAACAAAATCAAAATACAAATCAAGTACCCTCCCTGGTGATGCAGCAGATTAAAGTGTAATACTGTGAGCTATCCACAGCCACTGCGGCACAAGTTCGATCCCTGGCCAGGGAGGTGACCCACATGGCGTGGCAGACCCCTCCTGACCCACCTGCTGCTCTCCTCAGCAGTGTTTTAAAGAAAAAGAGAAAAACAAAATACAAATCAACATAAAGGCTGCCATTGTCCCCAAGGGTCTCTCACCCATGCCACTTTTAGGTGTCTCCTTCCATGTCCCCTGAACTCCTGGCACAATTTCAAGGCTGAGAAGCAAGGCTGGCTTCTTCACACGTCTCTCTGCTCCAAGTCCTTCCTCCAGGTTTTCATCCCTCCTCTTCTGGTCTTCTTTTCTAGTTTCTCCTCACTATTCAGCTCCACCTTTCCTTGGGCAGGGAATCTGGAACTTTCTATCGATACTACACTGTTAACTCTCCCCGGTGACCCTCTTATAAGGAATTTGCTAACCTGTTGATACAGTTTACTGTTTTGGTGTCTGGCTTACCCAAATGAGGTCATTCCTGAATGCGGGCTGTGTCCCACTTGGACACAGCATTCACGTGCCAGAGTGAATACCACAGCAGTGCCTGTGAGAAGCCAGGCACCCCTGCTCATCTACAGTAGCACCTCACTGTCATTATCACAACCCAGAGAGCAAAGACTATGACCTAAGTGCCAAAAGAGTGATAAAACTGTAGGGTGTTGCTGAAAGGAGCCCACAAAAGCAGTCTTAGAGAAGAGAGGTTTATTGGGGCCAGCTGCTGTTAGGGACTCCAAGGGAGGAAGGGCCGTGCTAAGGGAGTGTAGGGAGAGAATTTACACCCTAGAACAGTAGGGGGAGGGAGGGCTGTAGCTCAGAACAGCCAAGGTGGAATGTACAGATGAGAAAGTCAAAACCCTGGTAATCCTCAATCTGCATAAACAGGAATGTGGGGGCGAGGTCCTGTGGTCCTGCCTCCTGCCTCCTCCTGGATGCTATCAGCAGGCCTAGGTCAGGGAGCCCTCTGGGCCCCTTTGCTGCTGGGGCTGGCTTAACAAGGATGTGCTATGAATTCCAAAGGAGTAGTTGCTAAAAGGTTTTCAATAACAATAATGACTATATTACTTATATTTATTTTTTCTATTTATTTATGCATACAAAACCTGGTGTGCAGACCAGAGGTGTAGGGGAGTGAGAGGACTCACCAGAGACAGGGTGGGAAGCAGAACAGACAGATCCACTGAAACACACTGTTACAGGTTTCATGGACTCTGCCCCCACTCCAGATACTGGAACTACTAATCCCATCAATAACAAGGAGAAGCACGCTGAGACAGTGATGGCGGAGCTGAGCAGCCAGGTTGGGATAAAACCAGACATTTGGGCTCTGGGTCTCTTGGCCTGGTGGTTCTGTTACAGGGTGGTCTCTAGGAAAAGGGAAAGTTCCAGGTTCCCTGCCCTACCCAGGAGGGTGGGGCTGAGCATAGAAAAAGGAGAGAAGAGAAGGAATGAAGAGAGAAGAAAGGAAGGAAGCAGGATGGAGAACAAGGAGACCTGAGGAAGCCACATGGAGCAGCAAGCATGTGATTAAGAAACCGTGCTTGTTTCCTGACCCTGGACTGGTTAAAGCAGATGTGGGTGAGATACCTGTAGGGAGGTGACTATGGCTGTGTTTATATTGATTTTAATTTTGCTCTTTTCCTCCCAGACTTGTCTGGCCATGTCTGATCCTTTACTATGGATCCCAGCCAGAAGGTGCTTTAGTCTTGTGGCAGGCTTTCAGGTCTTGCTTTGGGCCAATCACTTTTGGGTTGACTTTTGCCCACGAGGGGATGGGCAACTTCAGGTGTTTGATTTAGAAGTTATATTCTTTGTGTTCCGTATTGTATTTCACTGTATTAAAGTCCCTTTTCATTAAAGTTTTGTATGTTTTGTCTTGACGCGGTGGATGGCAGAACCTACTTGGAGCAGGCAGGTTTGGGGCTTCAGGGGTTCCCCTCTCCCCCTGTCCTGTAACAGATTTGGGGAGCACTGTAACACAACTGTTACAGGGCACCTCAATGTGAATTGGGTTGCCTGTCTATTGGTCTTCACCCATGAGCTTACGATTCAATGGTATTATGGACACACTCAAAAAGGTTAAATAATGAATTTATTTATAAGGAGAAAGGTAAATGAATAACCCAGGGAAAGAGGGAGAGAAACACAGGTTAACTAGGATGTCCTACCAGTTCTGCTGACGTGGACTCCACCGGCACGCTGAAAACTGATCGAGAGCCAAAACGATCAGCCGCAAACCACCATGCCAAGAGACCCCCAGAGCCCAAATGTCCGGTTTTATCCCAACCTGACTGCTCAGCTCCGCCCTCACGTCCCAGCGTGCTTCTCCTTGTTAGTGATGGGATTAGTAGTTCCAGTATCTGGAGTGGGGGCAGAATCCATGAAATCTGTACCTGTTACACAACCTCTTTTGCCATCCAGAATAGTGTCTAGCCAAGAAAGAGGCTAGAACCCCCTTTCTTGCAGAGGTCAGAATTAAAATGAGAGTAGAATTAAAATGCAAAATTCTCTCTAGATGAGAAGACAGTAACAAGTGAGTTATTGGCTTGTGAAAAGCATATCGCTTTGTAAAATTTTGGCTGTGTCATTTTTGAAACCATCAGGAATAATTAAGATATTTTTATAAGCAAAATCATTGCCATTTGCCATAAGTGAGACTGTGTATAAATAGCAGAACTAACTTGCTTATTTCTCCCTGTTCCTGTGTCTTGGATTCCTAAGGAACAGGAATTGTAATTAGCATAGAGATAATACTTAATCAAAACAAGTTCTCCTGATACCATAGAAACTTCTGCTGACTTCTCCAAGGGGAGTGAAAGAAGTCGGTCATGTGGCCTTTTTAGAAGGTGTTTTCTGTACCTTGCAGGAAGGTAAATGAAGATGGATGATTCAGGCACTGGTGCAAGCTGTCTATAAGAGACCCTGAGTTCCACGTTCATTAACAAGTTGCACCCACACTTTCCTTTCCACCAATCTGGGCAGCAGCTGGGGTGAGAATTCCACCATCCACCCCCTCTTCTCCAACATTTGCTCTTGTTCACCCTCTCCTCCCCATGAACTCTCCACAAGAGTTTGACTCCACAAGAGTTTAATTATCTGTCTCAAAGCCACGACTCTCTGGCAAAACAGCCCTCAAATTATTGTTGAAAGAAAATCTGGTTTATTGTAGCTCTGCAGACATCCTCCCTCCCCTGAATGCAAGCACTTGGAAATAGGGACATTTTGTCTGTTTTCCTTACAAGTATATTCTCAAGATCTTGAATAGAGCTTGACACAGAAGTTTAAAAGAAAGTCTTGAATGAAATAATGAGTATGCATTATATTTTAAAGTTTGCCCTTTTTTTTTTTTTTGGTACTGAAATTCCCTTCTGTTATCCTGAAGGCTTTAATAAAGTTTTATCTCATATCATAGCAAATCTCTTGGGGGGATCTGCCTGTCCACACTCAGGCAAAGTGGGTCAGGGAGAACAGTGGTAGCTGCAAAGTAACCCACAGAGAACGAGTGGGTAGGGATCAGTGATGGCACATGGGTGGGTTGTTGGTATTGGGGTTTTAAAGAAAAGAGCAATTCCTAAAGTCTAGAAAATATAGGGGTGTTGATATATGATTTATCAGAGTTGCATATAGTTCTATAAAACACCTTTTTGCACACATCTAAAAAGATAACAATAAAGCATTGTGAGCACCCGAGTCTAGAAGCATTAGGTATATGGGAGACATCGTCCAGCCGTAGAAGGTGGGTAGGAAATCTGGAAATGCTTCAAGAGAGGAGGCACTTGCAGTGAGCCTTTTCTGCTTGTACTTTTATTTGCATTACTTGTAATCTGAATTTGTTCCCAGCCCATTCGCTTTGATTTCTTCTGGGATACCTTTTTTTCTTGTGTGTTACCTGTTCTTTATAGTCAAGGAACAATCTGCTCTTTTTCAGTAGGGATCATCTATGGGTCAGGTTGAGTTGATGTACAGGTAAACTTGAATATTAACTCTTTAAGTTCTGTATTATTTTGGAGCTTTGTTCACCTGGATATGCTCAAAGGCCAGAGAATCTACATGTAGATCCTTAAATTTCAGCATTCGTCTTTACATTTTTAATCATGTGCTATAAAAATTTAACATTCTTTTTAAGCCAGTGACCATGTGTCCAGCCTTACTGTTTGGCACCACTACCATCTCCACCAATATAAGGACATGACAGCACACATGGCTGTCGAGTGATACCCTTCAGGTTCTTGGTGACTTTTTGGATATGCGTATCCTTGATGGTATGAGCCTCTGAAACAGGAGTTAGCCAGTAAAATGGAAATAGTCAAGAAAGAGCAGCATGTATGAAGTCAAGATTACACAAGAAACCAGGAGCCGTGGGACAGTCTCAACTGACCTTCCAAGGAGCCACTGTTCTGTGCCTTCCCACATTAGACTGTAAGCTCCCTGAAAGTAAGGATTGCTGTATTTACTACTGTAGCCAGTGTAGCTCGTATAAGTTTCTTTGCTGAGCAAATGAGTGGAGAGATGAATCACTGCCCTTGCTATCTTGCCCAGTTCCTGTTCCGGATTGGATGTCTCAACCAATGCTTGCCCGAGTCATATCAGAGTCTGTGGCATACGTTAATGTGACTTGCTAATTGCTAGATAGACTCAGTGGGTTAATAATGAAATATGGGGCAGGGCATTTGTCTTTTGTTTAATGTTTTAATTACTTTAAACTAAAGTAAAGCTCCTTATACACAGGAAAACAAAAATGGTTTGCTTCCTGTCACCAAGACAATCTTGCTGTGTGAGGAGAAATAATGACATTTATAGTGTTTGTTGAGTTACAGTAATATAATATTTATTGAATAATAATATTTATTGAGATAGTTCATTTATAACTTTCACACCAAACCTGCAGGACAGATAATATGATTTATTATAGAAAAAGAACACTGACCAGCTTACACCCAGTAGTAAAGGGCTATTAGCAGTCTACTGTTGGCAGGTCACTCTTCAGTGCAACAGTGGCTAAACATATTCCACAGGGGCTTCCTTTAGAAATTGTGGATAAATATATAACATCAGGTTTATATGGTGTAAAACAATCTTGAGGAAATGAAGGAAAATGGAAGTATCATATTACATGCTTTTAAACAACACTATAAAGCAATAGTAATTGATACAACGTGGCATTAGATTAAAAATAGACACATGGCTCAATGGAATAGAATCAAAAACTCAGAAATAAATCCATGCATATGTCAACAGCTAATCTAAGACAAGGGAGAGTTGATCACATAATGGAAAAAGGAGCATTTTTTAAATGAGTAAAAGTATTTTATTTTAAATTTTATAATAGTTTATTTTTACATATTTTTGTGCATATTTCCATCTCAGTTGCAATCCCCTAGGGCTTCCCATCACCAAATCACCCATGTGTCATCACCATAGACTAGTGCACCTCCCTCCCCCCACTGTTTTTGACACCACCCCCCACTACACCCCTCCCCAAATGTCTCTGATATATAGCTGTTCATCAGCATCACCATTTTCTCACCTGTTCCATTATATTTCTGCTATGAGAGAAACCATCCGGTATTTTTCCTTTTCTTTCTGGCTTATTTCACTGAGCATGATCTTTTCCAGCTCCATCCATGTTGCTGCAAAAGACTTGTGTTTCTTTTTTTTTTTTGGTTGCTGAGTAATATTCCATTGTGTATATGTACTTTTTAATCCAGTCATCCATTTTGGGGCATTTTGGCTGTTCCCATGTCTTTCCAATTGTGAATAAAGCAGCAATAAACATGGGGTGCAGGTATATTTTTCAATCAGTGTTTTTGTGTCTTTTGGATAGATACCTAGGATTGGGTTTGCTGGGTCGTAGGGAAGCTCCATGTTTAGCAGTTTGAGGAACCTCCAAACAGTTTTCCATAGTGGTTGGGTTCCTTTTTCTGAAAAGGAGCATTTTTAAACAAATGATTCTGAGAAAACTGGACAACTGTACGTAAAAGAATAAAGTTGAATTGTTTTCTAACTCTGGACACAAAAATAAATTCAAAATGGATTTCAGATCTAGATACAAGACCTGTAATTATAAAATACTTTGAAGAGAGACTAATTGATATACTTTATGGCATCAGCAAAGGAGTTGTCTTTGGGGATTAGACTCCTATGGCAAGGGAAATAAAACAAACAAAAAAAATTGAGATGGTCTCACAATAAAGTTTTTAAATAGTGAAATTAAGAAGATAGTCTCTTGAACAGGAGAAGATAATTACACATCTTATAATAATAGGGGTAAATTTCCAAGGTATACAAAGAACTTATCAATTCAACAACAAAAATGCAAGCAACCCCCCCCCAAAAAAAAGTACCTGAGCAAATATAGACAACTTTCTGAAGAGGACACATAGGAGGCCAACAGAGCAATGAAAATGTTATAACAGTTTATTTTTTACATCACTTTGTACATTTTTT
>NW_004567109.1:63181311-63231738 GCF_000260355.1 Condylura cristata | reverse complement strand
GAGATGCGGAGGGTGAGAGGATTCACCAGAGACAGAGTGGGGAGCAGAACAGGCAGATCGAGGAAGCACACTGCTGAGGGGAGCAGCGGGTGGGCCAGGAGAGGTCTGCTGGCCATGTGGATCTCCTCCAGGGCAGGCGGGGATTGAACCCATTGGAAGTGGCTTAAGCCTCCCAGTGCTGTGCTTTAACCCGCTATGCCACTAGGGAGGGCCCATCTCTAACTTTTTAATGTTTATATTCCATGAAACTTAAGTTTCCTGTTAAAGGGAAATGCTTTGAAAATGCATTGTCAGTGCCCATTTTTGTAAATTAAATATTTTACTTTGGAAAAAGAATAGTTTGCTCTTTGTAGACTAAAATGAAAATATTTTGGTTTTAAAAAAGCCATATTCCCCATCTAAGCAGCATTCATTCTTTAAGGCACACATCCTAAATAAGAGTTTTTCTAACTGATTTTAGACTTGTGCCTATTGCACAGAAAAGAACAGCAGCCACGAGCTCAAAAATTAAGCAAGCAAACATCTGAAAACGTGCTTAGAGTTATAGGGATCAGCCATAGCAATCCACTTCACATCTGCTCAGTGTCCTCCCACTTTTGCTTAAAATCAGCTTGACACTGCTTTAGAAACCATAGCTAAACAGTTACATGGCTCTCAGGCTCTGGGGCACACACACTTTCTCTTTGAGATTTGTATTCACAGATGCAATTTATTGTTTCTGGCAGCCTGAGCACCAGAAGTGACTAACCTTGGCTGGAATCCAGAGACTGCAATTGAAGAAGAGTGAGCAACTGGAACTGAAGGACCCGCCAACAGAAAGCCAAAACCCCCGTTACCTGAAAAAAACCTTCTTCACACGTTTCCATGTGTGAACTACCCTGAAAGTAGCCAGGGAACTTTAGCTAACTCCACATTTCTTTGTCCCTAACCTGTTTTGCAGTTAAATAAAATTTAACTCCTTTATTCTCAACCCTGCTCCCCCAAAGATAACCCCCTTCTTTTTCCTAGAGTAGAAGGCAGACTTCAACTTATGCTCTGCTTCCTGGCCAAATGATTTGCAATAAAGCTGCTTTTTTTTTTTCTCAAACCTGATATCATAGAAATTGCTGAGTGGCAAGCCCATGTTCAGGAACATATTATTCCTCTTTTGAAAGTGTGCTTTTAATGAATTTATTTGTTAAAAAAAAAAACATCTTCCAAACTGTGGGGGTAGGGAAGTGCACTGGACTATGGTGATGGCACATGGGTGATTTGGTGATAGGAAGTCCTTGGGGATTACAACAGAGATGGAAAAAGGCACAAAATGATGTAAAAATAAACTATTATATTACTTTTTTAGAAAAGATTCGCTACAAGAAAAAAAAAAAAAGATCTTCCAAGCTTCCATGTCTTGTGTGCCTAGTTATTGGAGATACAGGTCTCGCAGGGAGCTTTGAGCCTAATGATGGAAATGGACATTTGAAAAATTAAAGAAGCATGTAATGGTGATAAGTATTCCTAAGGAACAGTGCAGGTTTTTAAGAGTTTATAGAAGAGAGACCAGACCTATTCTAGGAGAAGGAGGGTGTGGGGGAAAGCTTCCCTGCAGATGTGACAGCATTAGAACTGGATGGGAAGGATAAACAAGAGTCAGAAGTCACAGAATGAAGAGTTCCCAGTAGAAGGAAGAGACTGAAAAGTTTGACAAGATCCTATTGTGCGCTTTGTAACCATGGTCACCTTGGGTAATGCATGACAAATCTAACCTTCATCAGGCTGTCCCCTCCATCAGGCAGTGAGTCTCTGCTGCCCAGTGTAGTATTTCATTCAATGTAGTTACTGGAGGAACAACCCACACCTGCTTCTCTTACTCTCCTTGAGCAAAGTGGAGCCCAGTAGCCATGGCCTAGAAAAATAGCTGGTTATGGAATCTTCCTCCTTGGGAGGGACTCAGTGGCTTAGTCAAGACACCAGTGCCTGAGGAAGTTGGTCCCTGAGCCATCTGCAGGGCAGTGTGCTCCTCTAGAGGGCGTTGAAGCAGTAGGTAAACTGCTTTAAGGAGATCCAGGGACTTCAAATATTACAATGATTCTTCAGGGATATAAGTGGTCTTTCTCTTTACAGAAAACAGCCAGGAGTCAGAAGCTGAAATGGATCTGAACTGAAATAGGTAGGACTTGAGCAGATCTGGGGCACCCGCTGCCATCCCCCTAGGGAAGCTGTCATTTGCCACCCTTCATTGCTGGGTGCACAAGATACATGGGTGGAAAGATGCAGAGTTACAGGGACACTTGGAGAACTGTTCTTTTTATTTAGCTTCAAATAAGTTCCTGTCCCAAACAGCACACTTTGCTTTTATCATTGAAAACCTCTGCTTTTTTTTTATTCCCTAGAGAGATTAAAACTGGATCCTGTTGACATCCTTATCAGTTTTCTCTAGTCTCGTAGCTCTGGGTGATCGCTATGACATTGAAATAGCCAAGTCTCAACTAAACCACAGAACCAAAAGCACAACACTTGAAAGACCTGATTCCACTCTCCTGGAAAGCAGAGAGAGGGCTCGAGAGAGAGAGGGCTGCTTCCTTCTCTTCTTTCTAGAGGAAGTGTTAGGTCCTGCAAACTTCCTGCCCAGAGACATGCAGATCAGAGAGTGTCAAAGAGTGATTCTATAAAAACAAGTTTTCTTAATGTTCTAGCCACAGTGCACATCCAGGCCATATGTGTCAGTATTCCCCAGGCCAGAAGTGTCGGGGGGTGAGAGGCTTCACCAGAGACAGAGTGGGGAGCAGAACAGGCAGATGGACTGAAATACACTGCTGATAGGAGCAATGGGCAGGTCAGGAGAGGTCAGCCATGTGGGTCACCTCCCTGTGGATAACTTCATAGTGCTGTGATTTAACCCGTTGTGCCACCAGGGAAGCCCCTTGGGCTTACTTTAGATTAACCAAATTTGAGTTTTGCAAGAAGATGCCAGAACTGAAAGGTTTAACTCGAAATCTCCTCTAAAAATAAAGCAGAGACTTCCCCCAAGAAACTACTTAATGTTTCCTGGAAATTAGATTAATCAGGGTAGAAAAATAGCTTGACAAATGACTTTAGAAAATATGACACATATGGAATACAATTCAATATAATATGACAGAGTATAATATAATACAAACAGGGTGGTAGTGCTCTGTATAAATATATTTACATTCAATTCAAGAACAAAAATAAATTAAAAATCTCATTTGGCCAAATTAACTATCTAGAGGAGATCATTTTCCTTTTTTCAATTGCGCTGAGCACTGTAGTTTAATTATTAGACTCGTGGGTTGTGGAGGGGGAGGGTGGGGATTCACAGAGGGCAGTAACTCTGATTACAGGTTTGTAATTAAAATTTATTTTGATGAACATGCTTTGACTATTTTTCCTTTTTTATCAGAAAAATCAACTCTTCCTCCTGTTTCCTTCTGTGGAAATTCCACTAGGTAGCCTCTTGGGGTTGAGAGACAGCACATAAGAGCAGAAGCTGTGAAAAGAAAAAGCTGAGGCTTACTGAGAGAACAATGCTAAAGCGGGCCCTGCTGGGGGTAGAGAGAATCTACCTGTAGCAAGGGGTCAGGTGGAAAAGGCACAAAACAGAGCCATGGAAAAGGCCACGCTGGCTGGGTTGGAATTCCAGTCTCTTTGGGAAGGACCTTATCTTCTCTGAAACAGTTAATCACACTGCAAAGCAGACATTTCCTAGCACCAGTAGGAGAAATGTGGTAGTTATTGTTATTAACTACCTGAAGAGGTAAGCAGAGGTCTGAGTTCACACCTAAAAGCCAGAAATATCTTCTGTTCTAATCTCAGATGATTTAGTCATCTGGACCAAATTTAGCAGTATCTTCTTTTTGTGTTTAGCTCATCCAGAACAAATCAGTCATTCAGGAGCAGTAGAGGGGTATGTTGGCTCTGAGCTACTCTGAGAAAAAAAAAAAAAAACAAGTGTTAACATACTTTAATTGTCAACAGCTGTGAGAATACCTTGATGAGCAGAAATTGTGGATGGAAGCAAGACAGACATCTCCAAAGTTATTTTTTCTTATTTTCTGCATTCCAGGATATACCAAAGCTAATAAAATTGAGTCCTTACTAGCTCTGCGAGGTCCTTCATATCTTTATTGTGTTATTTGACTTTATAGATGAGGAGACTGAGAGGGAAAGTAAACTCAAAAGCTAGTCAACAGTAAGACCAGGGTTTTCTACAAGGGTTTCTCTGCCTCAGCATTATGGGCACTTTGGGTTGGAGAGTCTTCACTGTGCGACTGTTCATGTGGGGTGTCTGGCAGCACCCCTGGCGTATACCAATGAGACTCCAGAAAGCATGCCCTTGGCTGTGACAACAATGTCTTCAGACATTGCCAAGCAGTCCTTCATGTGCAAATCACCCCAAGTTGAGAATCAGTTGTTCTACACCTGTAGACAGCATCACAAGTGGGTTACAGATGGCTTTCCTAGCAGTGGTTTGGAGGAGCTCTATGCGTCAAGGCCTAAAGGATCTATAGTAAGTAAGGTTTTGTTTGAAGGCTGAGGTCCTCATGGAAAACATTTCTTTCAGTAATTCATCTTCCAAAAGTGTTAATACACTCCTAGTTCCTGAGATATCTTTACTTATTTCTGAGGATAAGTAATTATCACATGCCATTTAAGGTCTGTGTTAAGAAGACTAGTTAGTTAAAATGATCTTGAGAAGCTTTTTAGTAAGAAAGAGCCGTTACACACTGATTTAAAAAATATGTGGGCTATGTCTCCTTATTCTTTCTTTCCTTATAATTCACTTTGACTTGATTCAAATTTCTTTTCTTTCCACTCTTAAACTATAAATGCAAACAAAATGCTAGGGGAGAAGTTTCATAACAGTGTTAGGAAAATTAGCTCTCCAATCAAATAAACCAAAATTCAAATTCAGACATTTATGCTCCAAGGAAATACTTAAGTCATTTAGCTAAAGGTTCAGATTACAGTCAAGTTTAGTTTGTGAAGGGAGGAAATATAAGTTAAATTAATTTAATTTAATATTTATTTAATAACACCTAGTTTGTGGTATTATACATGTTAAAATAGACAGTATGCATATAAGTATAATAACATATATGTATATATAAGTCTAGCAACTATACTTACTATTTTGAACAGACCAAAGCAAGACATTAAAGCCAAACATGGCTTTATGTCATGTTTATAATCCTTAAAGCAAAGTCACAAAGTAGGTGCTGCCTTTTTGAGATGCAGTAACTGACAAAGGAGATTAAGCAATACACTCAATGGGCCCTCCCTGGGGGTGCAGTAGGTTAGGGGGGTGCAGTGGGTTAGGGCGCTGCACTACACAGCTGGGCGCAGCCACAGCCACTTCATCGCAAATTCAATCCCTGTTCAGGTTGCTGACCCACATGGCACAGCAGACCTCTCCTGTCTCACCTGCTGTTCCCCTCAGCAGTGTGTTTCAGTAGATCTGTCTATTCTGTTTCCCCGCTCTGTCTCTGGTGAATCCTTTCACCCCCCAACAACTCTGTTCAGTACCCCAGTTCTTGTATGCATAAATAATTAAATCTTTAAAAAATAAATAAGGAAAGAAAAAATATCTCAAATTGATAATATAACTTTACATAGGAAGACACTGGAAAAAGAACAAACTAAACCTACTGCAAGCAAAAGAAAGGGAATAATAAAGAGCAGAACGAAAATTAATGATATAGGGGCCCTCCCTGGTGGTGCAAAGGGTTAAAGTGCAGCACTATGAAACTGGCCATATCCACTTCAGCATGAGTTTGACCCCACCTAGAGAGGTGACCCACATGGCACAGCAGACCTCTCCTGTCTCACCCACTGCTCCCCTCAGCAGTGTACTTTGTCGATCTGCCTGTTCTGCTCCCCACTCTATCTCTGATGAAGCCTCTCACTGCTCCTGCACCTCTGGTCTGTACCTTATTTTGTATACATTAATCAATAAATACATCTTTAAAAAACTAATGATGGCCCTCCCTGGTGGAGCAGCAGGTTAAAGCACTGCACTAAGAAGCTAAAGCCACTTCTGCATGAGTTTGCTTCCCGTCTGCCCCGGAGGTGACCACATGGTGTGGCAGACCTCTCCTGATCCGCCTGCTGCTCCCCTCAGCAGTGTACTTCGTCAGTCAGCCTGTTCTGCTCTCCACTCTGTCTCTGGGGAATCTTCTTACCGCCACTGCGCCTCTGGCCTATACCACAGTTCTGTATGCACAAATAAATAATTTTTTTTAAAAATTAATGATATAAATAATATAAAACAGAAAATTAGTGGAGAACAAATCTAGTTTTTTGAAAACACCAAGAAAATATTAAAACTTTAGGTAAAGTGTCAGAGAGAGAATTCAAGTTGCACTATGAAGCTATCCATAGCAACTGAAGCAAGAATTCAATCCCCGGGCAGAGAAGTATGCCACATGGGTGGCAGACCTCTCCTGACTCGCCTGCTGCTCCCCTCAGCAGTGTGTTTCAGTACATCTGCCTGTTCTGCTCCCCACTCTGTCTCTGGTGAACCCTCTCAGCCCTTGCACCTCTGGCCTGTACCCTAGTTCTTGTATGCATAAATAAATAAAAATATTTTTTTCATTACTAAAGTCACTAAAATAAGGAATGAAAGAGGGGATATCTACACCTTACTGTACAGAAATAAAAATAATTACAATTAATAAATAGTAATTAATAAATTGCCAACAAATTGGATTATTTAGATGAAGTCTAGAAAGTCATGAACTACTAAAACTGACTTAAGAAGTAGAAAACCTGAATAGAACTATAACAAGTTCCAACAAATTATTGAATTAATAATTTTAAATTTTACATCATACACCCACATACATAATGCCAAAACCCAGATGACTTCACTGGAGAATTCTACCAAACATCATAAAAAATTTAATAGCAGGCCCTCCCTAGTAGCACAACAGGTTAAAGAACAGTATCATGAAGCTTGCCACAGCCACTTCAGCACAAGTTCGATCCCTGGCCAGTGAGGTGACCCACATGGCAGCAGGTCACTCCTGACCCCACTGCTGCTCCCCTCAGCAGTGTACTTCTTCGATCTGCCTATTCTGCTTTCTACTTTACCTGTGGTAAATACTCTCACCACCCCTGCACCTCTGGCCTATACCCCAGTTCTGTATACATAAAGAAATAAATCTTTAAAAAAAATTTTAATAGCAACTTTCTCCAAATTTTACAAAACAATAGAAGAGGGAGAAATTCTTTCTAACTTATTCTCTGATTTCAAAACCAAAGAAAACTACAGAACAACATTTCTTATGGAAATAAATGCAAAAATCCTTAACATAATAATAGAAAACTGTATCCAACCATATATAAAAATAGATTATGTACCTTGATCAAGTGGGATTCATCTCAAGAACAAAAGGCTGACTTAATATCTGAAAATCAACTTAGGTAATACAACAAATAATAAAACTAAGGACAAAATCCACATGATCATCTCAATAGATGTGGAAAAAATACTTGACAAAAATAACACCGATGATTGCTCAGTAATATTCCATTGTATAAATATATCACACAATGACTCAGTCATCTATTTTGGGCATTTGGGTTGCTTCTACAGCTTACCTATTATAAATTGTGCTGCAATAAACATAGGGGTGATGGGAATTCCACTGGGAAATCATATATTGTACAAAAATGGATAATGTAAAGAATATATATTTTAAAACCACCCATTCATAATAAGACACACAAAAAAGCTTGACATATGTGAGAACTTTCTTAATGTGATAAAAATCATCTACAAAAAAACCCCAGCTAATAGCATAAATAATGGTGAAAAAAAAGCTTTCTGCCTAATGTGTGTGTGTATATATATATATACACAAGGCCCTCCCTGATGGCACAGTGGGTTAGGATGCAGCACTGCAAGCTAGCCACAGTTGCTTCAGTGAGAGTTGAGTTTGATCCCAGCCCCAGAGGTGACCACATGGCGTGCCAGACCTGTCCTGACCCTCCCGCTGCTCCCCTCAGCAGTGTACTTCATAGATCTGCCTGTTCTGCTCCCCACTCTGTCTCTGGTGAATTCTCTCACCACCCCTGCACCTCTGGCTTGTACCACAGTTCTGTATGCATAAATAAATAAATCTTGAAAAAAATTTAAAAATAAAAACAAGCAAACAAGGCTGTCTGCTCTCACCACTTCAGTTTGACATTGTGCTGAAGGTTCTAGCCAAGGAACAGAGGTAATTAAAAAATATTTAAAACATCTGTATTGGAATGGAAGAAGGAAAACTATTTACTGATGACATGGTCTCATATACAGAAAATCCTGACGAATCCACACAAGAAAGCTATTCATTACACATGAGTTCAGCAAGGTTGTAGAATACAAGCTCAATATGTAAAAATCAATGTATTTCTATACACTAGCAACCAACAATCTGAAAATGAAGTTAAGAAAGCAATTCCACTTACAAGAACATCAATAACTGTTCTATATCCCCGTTTCATTGTTGTCTTGGCTGACATTTATTGAAAATCCCTTGGCACTACAGGCGAGACTGTATTTCTGGTCTCCCAATTTGATCTTATATGTCTGTGCTCATGCCAATATCATATTGGCTTGATTATAGTTTTGTTTTGAAACTGAAAAAAATGAGTCCTTCAACTCTATTTAAGATTGTTTTGGCTATTTGGGGTTCTGTGTATCCTTAAAAATTTTAGGATCACCTGATCAGTTTCCAGGGAGAGAGACGGCTTGGAAGTTGGCACTTTGACAGAAATCAATTTGAATCTGTCAGTTTGGAGAGTTGCCATCTTAACAATCGCCACTTAACAATATTAAATATTTAATGCATGAATACATAAATGCATGAATTTCCATTCATTGAGGCCTTCTTAAATTTCTTTCAACAGTGCTGAGTAGTTTTCATTATATGAGTCTTTCACTTGTTTATACGCCGTGTTCAGAAAGGGCCTCCAAGGAAGCAACATTTTGGGTTGAAAGTGGAACGTCTTGAAAGGCCTTACAAGTTGGTGTATTATTGTATGTTAGTGACACTAGGGATCGTTGTGTCTAGTGATTCCTAGTCCTTATCTTTTGAATGGGTAAGTGATGAAAATTGATGGTTGTGGACCCCAGGCATAAATGAGAAGGAAAGTAAAATGGAGCCAGAAGAACTGTAACAGCAACAGAGAAGAGCTACAACAGTAATTTTCAACCTCCTCTTAATACAGAAAATGAACCAGACAAGTTAACAACTTGCCCGAAGTCACACAACTAGATAGAGTAGAGCTAGGCAAGAACCCAGATTTCTGGACTGGGAGTGGGAAACACACATAAAAGGCTGAGCCAGGGTTTGGTCTTGAATTCTGCTTTCTGTATGTCCAGATCTTGGGTTGACACCCTTGCAGGGAGACACTGTGACTATTTCTTCCTCCTATTTCACAGTACTGTAGAGAAAGGCTACGTCAGTTTACAATGAAAGGCTGCTGCTCCAAGCAGATTTGCTTCCCCTTGGTAAACTGCTATTTTAAAGGGACACCTCCTAAGAGGCTTAAATGTTTATTAATATTTATCAATCATCAACTAGTGATTATCTCTGTGAACTCATATAGATACAGCCTGTCACTTTGAAGTTAAAGTCAGGGACTAGGAGCATGTGACTGAAGAAATAACTAACATAACAGTGACAAGTGTGAGGAAGCAGTTACTCTGGTGCAGCTGAGGGGGTAGAGAGGGTTGGTGGGAACTGGATCTAGTTAAAGAGATTTGAATAATAAGCTTCCTTGAGAAAGTGACACTTGCGGCGGGATCTGCAGGAGAAGGCATTATGTAGGGGAAATGACAGTCGTGGGGGAGAAGAGATTTCCAATGTGAAGCAATGGTTCTTGCAGCCTGCCTGCGGCATGAGAGAATGTGGCCGGTACAAGAAGAAGCAACTGGAGTGTAGAGAGCAAGGGGGAACTTTCGATTTCTGTGAAAGGTAAACCAGGGATTCAGATAAAGCCTCTTTAGTTTCTTAAAAAAACTAGTAGGGCTAAATATGTGAGCCCACAAAAAACGTAAGGAGTGACAAAATACAAACAGATTAAAATGGAAGGAGAATGAGAACAGAGAGGTAATTCAGCACCAAAGTTACTATCCCAAAGAATTTGCTAAGTCTGTCAAGATTTTCCTTTAGTTTTGATGGCCTTGAAGAGCCAGGGGGAAAGAAATAAAGTCCAGAACTCACATCACAAAGGGGGAGTCTAACAGGAGGTCCTTAAAACACGGTTCAAAAAGACTTACTGGCTCAGAGTCGGAGTGAACCACAAGCAAATGCGCCTTCCTGGATGCACAGCCTCGTTCACATCGTCTGCAGATCCAGAAAACGTCAAGCCTTGTATTTGGAGTGGGTTGTATCCCCAGGTGCTGGGCATAAGTAAATAAAAATCGTTATCACAGGAAGGTAACTTCACCCTAGGTCTCAAATTTTCTCTATGAGTGAATTTTCGATGATAGTAACCTTCACGATGATAGTAATTAGGTATACAATTAGGTATACAGTAATTAGCCACGACTGAGGAGAGTAATGCTAGGCAATAAAGCAAAACCACAAAGATGTACTAGAAACAAGCCATAAAACAAACGTTTAGAGAGTAAAAGGCAAGCCTAACAACAACTGAAATGAACAACAAAAAAAATTGAAAAAAATAAAACAACGTGAAAAAGACACAGTGCTTTAACAGCGATCCTACAACACAATGGGGAAAAGACAACCCCGTTGATGAATGGCATGGGGACAACAAGGTCTCCACATATAAGAAAAAGATGAATTAGAGCCTCATTGTCACCAAACCAAGGAGAGGATCCTGGAGTCCTTCTGTCCCATCTCACCCTCCTGCCATGAAGTGAACAAGCCAGCTGTGCCCATGACTGCACCTGCTGGGAATCAGAGGCCTGGATGGGGCCTGCTCCCAAGCCCAGGAAGGTCTGGTCAGGATTGAGAAGAGGACTCCACAGACACCGGGGAGCTCAGGTGAAGAGCCAGCATTTTCTGACGAATGAAAGAGCAGAGAAAGATCTGGAGAGACTTCTCGGGTGTGTCAGTCTCTCTGAGGCGCCAAGGCTAGGAGCCTAGTGTAGGTTTTAGGATTGGGTTTAAGAGCAAAGGAATTAAACTTTATTAGTTGAGAAAGCTAGGAGAGTGGACTTGGGTAAAGTCCATCGCCCTGCCCAAGTGTGTTTCATTTATTGCTGCTGCTATTTGTGAGCACCAGCTAGCAGCAACTTGCGGTGATGGGGCTCGGGACCTCCACGTGGCCCGTGACTGTGCGTGTGCCTGCAGCCCCCATCTGGATTAGCTTGGTCTCAACGTCTGTAACTTCTTTCTTCTGCACCACCCAGGGGACTTCATGAGCTGTAAACAGAGAGTTCAGGAATTCAGACTAGGGAAAACTAGTAGTAAAAACGATGAACCAAGGAAATTTATGGCAGCGGTGTCTGGTCCCAGAGCCATCAGATTTGGTTAAGCGTTTGTTTAACCAAGTTAGCTGTGGGGACAGAAAAATGCTGTTTCTGTCATGGGATGCCTCTTTGTCACTTGCCTCACACGTAATTTAATTCAAAATGAATCACAGACCTAAATTTAAGAGCTAAAATTATAAAACTTTTAGAAGGAAGTATAGTCAAAAATCTTCATGACTTGGGTTAGAGAGTTCCTTAGTTAAAGGGGAAAAATGTTAAATTTGACTTCATAGAAATAAAAAAAGCTCTTGCACTTTCAAAGTACACTATTCAAAAGATAAAAAGCCTAGCTATAAAGAAAAAAAGAATGTTTAGAAATCATATACTTCTTGTGGGGGTGGAATGGGGAATGGGATCAAAAATGGGGAAGGGGAAGGGACGTGCACAGGACTATGGTGATGGCACATGAGTGACTCGATGATGGGGAGTCACATGAGAAGGAACTTCCAGAAGCCACTACAACTAGTGTCTGGTCAACAAACAGATGGAGGGGTGTGGCACATTGAGAGCAATATCCAGAATAGACAAATCCGTGGAAACAGAAAGTAGATTGGTGGGAGCCAGAACAGAGGAGAAGAAAATATGTAGTAGCTGTAATGGGATTACAATTGAGATGAATAAAAAATGTACAAAATGATGTAAAAATAAACTATTATATTTAAAAAAAGAAATCATATACTTCATAAAGACTCGTAGCCAGAATACATAAAGTAAAAAAGAACGTGAAAATGCTATCACCCATGTGTGTATTTTTGACAGAATTGTAAAACTGGACCCAGCTGTGAGAGACAACCAAACAAATCCAAATTCTAGAACACTCTTCATGATCATTGTCCTGTATGCTTTAAAATAGTTAATGCTCTGAAGTAGAGAGTAGAGTAGAGTAGAGAGAAGTAAAAGATATGACACTGCATGCAATGTGTGACTGCAGATTGGAGCCTGCATAGAAAAACCAGTCACAGTTGATCCTTAAACAACGTGGGTTTGATTTGCATGGATCTACTTATACATGGACTTTTTTCTATCTGTAAGTTTTTGCATTCACAGATTCAACCAACCTCAGATGTTGGCTGATTGAATCCTGAGTTTCTGAACTTGGCAATATGGAGGAGGGATCAACTATGAGGGAGTTGAGCCATCTCCAAATTTTGGTTTCTGCAGGGGGAGTTCTGAAACCAATCTCCCATGGATACCAATGACTACAGCTCTTTTAGGGAGAAGGGAGTTATAAAATATTTTATGCAGATTTTCCACTGACAAGAGTTGATCTTCTTAGTCAATTAAGAGAAAAAATGCTCAAAATACAAGTGATCAGTTGAGGCCATGCAAAAGTGAATGAGTTGTATTTGGAATATGGACCAGAAAAATCCCAACTTTTCTAGAGAAAGTGGAAAGCTGGGGTTGAGCTAAAGTGAAGGCAGAGGTTGGCCTGGTTTTGGGCTGAGGCTGAGGAAGGAATGCAGTGAAGGCAGAAAAAAAGGACAAATGCCAAATATGATCATGGTTTTGACCATCTTGTCATTGCCTTTTTTTGTTTTTTAAGACTTTTTAATTTTATTTAAAGATTTTTATATTTAATTTTGCTGAAAAGAACAGGCGTGTAGGTCAGAGGTACAGGGGTATGGGGTGAGAGGATTCACCAGAGACAGAGTGAGGAGCAGAAGAGGCAGACTGACTGAAATACACTGCTGAGGAGAGCAGTAGGTGTGACAGGACACGTAGCTGCACCACGTGGGTCACCTCCCTGGCTGGGGGGTCAAACTTGGGTTGTAGTCGTGACAACTCTCATACTTAACCCTCAGACCACTACTGCCTTTATTTACCTTCAGCAGCAAGGCATAGAAGCTGCTTACCGAACATAGTTTGTCACAGAAATTGTCAGGTGATAGTGCAACCTTCTACCTAATTTAAGAGTGTATCATAATGGATGCCTTTGTATAAAGGTAAGCTGAAACCCAAAGGGTGCAGGATTTTAGATGGTGACAAGAAAATAGAGAATCCAATTTTTTAAAAAGATTTATTTATTTATTCTTACAGAACTGGGGTACAGGCCAGAGGTGTGGTGGGTGAGAAGATTCACTAGAGACTGAGTGGGGAGCAGAACAGGCAGATGTACTGAAATACACTGGTAAGGGGAGCAGGAGGCGGGCCAGGAGAGGTCTGCCTCACCATGTGTGTCAGCTCCCCAGCAGGGGATCAAACTCATGCTGGAGTGACTTCAGAGAGCCCCTTAATGTGGTGAGCACTGGGTCACCAGGAAGAGCCGAGAATCCAATTTTAATATAAATATCTTAAGTTACATATCCAATGGGGGATATGCTGACTAACCTTGCAAAAATAGTTAATAGATGGCTGACCACAAATTGTTTAGCTAGATGTATTACACTTTTATTCTTTTTTTTTCATTTTGTAGATGTGTTGTCACTGATTAGAATTTTATTGCAGCTCCTACACTGGGATACTTTCCACAGCTAATTTATAAGTTACACAACAAAAATCAGGATTATTATAATGTAGGCTTAAAGTAAAACATCTCCTTAATGTTATGAGATTCCTAACCCCTGTTGTTCAAAGGTCAGCTGAATAGACATTAAAGGATATTGGAATCTGGCCTGTGGCTTGGCTGGATAATGGTTCTAAGGAACACCCTTGTTCTTAGGCAAGATGTACTAAAGAATTTTGTGGTGAAAGTCAGGATGTCTGAAACTTAGCTTCAAACGATTCAGAAGAAAATAGAAATAAAAACTCATGTTGACGATAAAAGCCATATATGACAAACCCACAGCCAATATTACTCTCAATAGAGAAAAGCTGAAAGCTTTTCCTTTAAGATCAGTAACAGGCCCTCCCTGGTGGCTGAATGGGTTAAAGTGCAGCACTGCAAGCAAGCCTGCAACACTGTAAGCAAGCCACAGCCACTTGAGTTCAATCCCCAACCCCTGAGGTGATCCACATGGCCTGGCAGACTTCTCCTGGCCCACCTACTACTCCCCTCAGCAGTGTACTTCGCTGATCTGTCTGTTCTGCTCTTCACTCTGCTGCTGATGAATACTCTCACCTCCCCTGAACCTCTTGCCTTTACCTCAGGTCTGTGTGGATAAATAAAGAAATCTTAAAAAATAAATAAAGGAGGCCCTACCCTTAAAAAAAGATCAAGAACAAGACAAGGATGTCCACTCTCACCACACTGGAAGTCCTAGCCAGAGCAATAAGACAAGAGAAAGAGGTTCAAGGAATCCAAATAGGGAAATAATAAGTAAAACTATCATTATTTGTAGACGATCTGATAGATCCATAACCATCTAAAAGCCTACACCTTTTGGGTATCAGCTTACATTTACACAATACTTGGGAATAAACCTAACAAAAGAGGTAAAAAACCTATACAAAGAAAATTATAAAACACTGTTAAAAGAAACACAAGAAGATACAAAGAAGTAGAAATACATCCCCTGTTCATGGATTGGAAGAATTAACATCATTAAAATGGCCGTCCTACCAAAAACAATTTACAGATTCAATGTTAGTCCAATAAAAATATCAATGACAGGCCCTCCCTGGTGGCGCAGCGGGTTAAGGCACTGCATTGAGAAGCTGAAGCCACTTCCGTATGAGTTCAATTCCCACCTGCCCGGGAGGTAACCACATGGTGCGGCAGACCTCTCCTAACCCGCCCACTGCTCCCCTCAGCAGTGTACTTCGTTGATCTGCCTGTTCTTTCTGCTCCCCACTCTGTCTATGGTGAAGCCTCTCACCGCCCCTAAGCCTCTGGCCTGTACCCCAGTGCACAAATAAATAAATCTTTAAAAAAAATCAATGACATTCTTCAAAGAAATAGAACAAATATTGATGAGACTCATATAAAACCACAAAATAACCTCTAATAGTCAAAACTCTCCTGACTAAAACAAAAGAGAATAGAGGTATCACAATCCCAAACTTCAAATTATGCTACAAAGCCATAATAATCAAAACTACATGGTAAAGAACAAGAAAAGACATACAGACCAATGGAATTAAATATAAAACCCAGACATAAACCCAAAGTTTTATGGACCTCTAATCTTTGACAAAGGAGCAAAGAATATGCAGTGGAACAAAAAATATGTTCAACAAATGATGCTGGGGAAACTGGGCTGCCATGTGCAAAACAAATGAAGCTAGATTACTACCTCACACCATAGACAAAAACCAACTCAAAATGGATTAAAGAACTAGACCTGAAACCATAAAATATATAGAATAAAATATTGGGAAAACACTACATGACATACACCTCAGTAACATCTTTAAAGATACATCACTCAAAGCAAGGATAGAGAAGGGAAGGATAAACAGCTGGGACTACTTCAAATTAAAGAGCTTCTGTACAAAAAAAGAAAAACTACACAAAACACAGAAATATTCCACTGATTTGGAGAAAATTTTTGCACACAAAATGGATAAAGGACTGTGCACAAAGATATGCAATGAACTGATGAAACTCAACAAAAACAAAGTGAACAACGCTATCAAAAAATGGGCAGAAAAGCTAAAAAGACACTTCTCCAAAGAGGAAATACAGATGGCCAATAGGCATTTAAAAAAAATGTTCAATATCACTTGTACTAAGGGAAATGCAAATTAAAACTACAATGAGGCCGTGGGATTACAATTGAGATGGAAAAAAAATGTACAAAATGATGTAAAAATAAACTGTTATAATAAAAAAAATACAATGAGATGGCACAGTTTAAAACAACTAGCAACAACAAATGTTGGAGGGGAAGTGGAGAAAAAGGAACTCTCCTGCACTGCTAGTGGGAATGCAAACTGATCAACCACTATGGAAAGCTATATGGAGATTTTTCAAACTGCTAAAAATGGAGCTACCATATGACCCAGCAATCCCACTCCTAGGTATCTACCCAAAGGACACAAAAACATTAATTCAAAAGGACACCAGCACTCCTATGTTTATTGCTGCACTATTCACAATAGGGAAGATGTGGAATCAACCCAAATGCCCAAAAACAGATGACTGGGTCTGGTACATATACACTATAGAATATTACTCAACAGTCAAAAAAGATGAACTCATGCCATTTGTGGCAACATGGATGAAGCTGGAATGCATCATGCTTAGTGAAATAAGCCAGAAAAAAAAAAGAGAAATACTGGATGGTTTCACTCATGGAAGGAGTGTAAGGGATCAGAAAAGAAAAAAAAGCAACTGTAATAAAGTACCAATGAAAATCAACGAACAACCATAAACATGGATTGCTTATATAGAGACATTAATAGAGACATTCTATGGGGTGGAGAAGGGAATGGGATGAAAACCAGGGTGGGAAGAGCACACGGGACTATGGTGATGAAACATGGGAGGATTGGTGGTGGGAAGTCCACGAGGATTACAACAGAGATGAAAAATGTACAAAGTGAAGAATGATGTAAAAAAAAAAATATATATATATAACTTATATATATATATTATATTTAAAAAACCCTCATATTGAAAGTGACACAGGGCCTCCCTGATGACTCAGGGGTTAAGCCACAGGGCTAATCACCAGCCTCTGTGTCCTGATATTGATCCCTGGCCAGGGAGGTGACCGACATGATGCAGGAGACTTCTCCTGTCTTGCCCACTGCTCCTCTCAGCAGTATCTTTCAATAGATCCGTCCATTCTGCTCCCCTCTCTGTCTCTGGTGAATCCTCTCACTCCCTGCACCGCTCACCTACACCCAAACAAATAAAAAAATCTTAAAAACAAATCTTCTACAAACATAAATAAATCTTAAAAAAAAAAAAAAAAAAGGAACACAGGGGCATCCGTGGTGGTGTAAAGGGTTAAGTCTCAGGGCTATGAAGCAGCAGTCACTGCAGCATGAGATTAATCTCTGGCCAGGGGCTGATCCACATGGTGCAGCAGACCTCTCCTGTCTTACTCACTGTTTCCTGCAGCAGTGTGTTTCAGTACATCTGTGTGTTCTGCTCCCCACTTTGTCTCTGGTGAATCCTCTCACCACCCTCCTCACCACTGGCCTACACCCCAGCTCTTGTATACATACATAAATAAAATAAATCTTAAAGAAAAAAAAGAACACAACACATCTGCATTGAACAAGATGTGTGCATTTCTCATATCACAGCTAAACATACACCATGGGGAGCACGGGTCTCAGTAAGGACAGGATAGGGGTCTGTGATAGGGATTGTGTGTGGGAGAGTGAGTGGGGATGGAAACGGGACTTTTCTGAACTGGTTGTGGGAAGAGAGATAATTCTATGACTGAATATCTTACTAACTCGTAATAAGATGGAGGGGAGATCAGACTGAGACTAGAACTAAAATTAAGAACGAGCAGCAGCATTTTGTAGAGATAAGGAGATGTTTGATCATTTTTGTGGAGCTCAAAGTATATTTTTATCTTGCCACAGTGGTGACATGGCCTTGTTTCTGCCTGATTCATCATGCAGTGATCTTGTCTAGTGTGGACATTCTGTGCGATTGTTGATGTTAAGTAGAAGGCTGAGGCCTCACTTACACTACCAGGCCAGCTCCTGAGTGTCCAGGCTGCTTTCTTCTCAGTGCCTACTGACCACACCACCTCATTCATCTGTGAGGACTCAGAGGGTGCCTTGTTTAGACATACACTTTCATCCACTGTCCATCACAGTCAGCCATCTACTTTCTGCTCTGAATGTGTGGGGGCAGTTGTCTGCTTCTTAGAGCAGACATTCCCCTTCTCTGCCACCAGCCACTGGAGGATGAGAGCTCATTATTCTAGAACAATGAACATTCTTCTGGGTCTTTGCTCTGAAACACAATTTGCAAGTGATGAAGAATCAGGGGTTGTGGTTTTTCTTCCTTGTTTAAATTGGGCAGGGGTATTTTTATCCCATTGTTGCCAGCCTCCCCTGCTGTTCCAGCAAGATAAGGAAAAACAGGAAAAGACTGTCACAACCATCATATCAGGTAGAGCCCAGAAAAATACCTACTTCTCCTCTGTAGTTGTGAATGGGTTAGTTTTGTTTGTCTTGATTAGCTAGACCACTACAAATACTATAGGTAATCATCTAGATAATACCAGCTGCTTTTTTTTTCACATTTTTTATTAATAATATAACAGTTTATTTTTACATCATTTTGTACATTTTTTTAAAATCTCAATTGTAGTCCCCGTGGGTTTCCCATCAACAAGTCACCCATGTGCCATCACCATAGTACCGTGCACTTCCCTCCCTCACCACCACCACCACCCCCCTGCCGTTTTTGATCTCATTCCCCACTCCACCCCCACAAAATGTCTCTGGTATATGGTTGTTCATTATTCTTGTTATTTTCTCGCCTGGTCCATTATTCTCCTGCTATGAGCGAAACCATCCGGTATTTTTCTTTCTCTTTCTGGCTTATCTCACTAAGCATGATCTTTTCCAGCTTCATCCAAGTTGCTGCAAAAGACATGTGTTTCTCTTTTTTGGTTGCTGAGTAATATTCTATTGTATATATGTACCCCATCTTTTTAATCCAGTCATCTACTTTTGGGCATTTGGGCTGCTTCCATGTTTTTCCAATTGTAAATAAAGCAGCAATAAACATGGGGGTGCAGGTATCTTTTTCAATCAGTGTTTTTGTGTCTTTTGGGTAGATACCTAGGAGTGGGATTGACCAGCTGCTTTTTAAAGTCAGTGAGGTCAAGTCTTCCATGGGGTTGTGGAAATGGCTTGCATCTCTTTCCAGGCAGATCTTGGAAGCCCTCCAAATCTTCAGCAAATTCACTGGAAATCTGGGTTAGAGCTGTTGACATAATGAGGTAATAGAACTCTCTGAAATGAGATAAAAATGACCTCATTCAACAGTAACAGACTTTTGATGGTAATAAAACTTAGTTTACTGGTGCTCCTTATGTGTCAAACACCATACGTTACACCAGATGCTGACTGTCACACAGAGTGACTGTGGTCAGTGACACAGGGTGGGGCTGTGGGAGAGGTTGTAAGAATCACCTCAGACCAGGCAGAAGAGGGCTAAGAGAAGCAACAGGCTCAGCTGTGTGAGGAAGGTCTGAGGCTCTTCTTCATCCTTTATTTTCACAAGCTTTTTGTCATGACCCAGAGCACTGTTTTCCATTTTTCACTTTTCATCAGTTGTTATCTACTGGGGCGTCAGGTCAGGACTGGTCCCACATTCCTTGAGCACTGCTCCCGCTGGCCTTTTTTGGTCATAGGTAGGTCTCACGGCTTGGTTCCCAAGGCAACCTTTTCCATTCCCCTGCTAGTGTCTGCTGAGCAAAGTCCAGCCTAAAATCACACCACAACACTTGTTTCCTTGTTTACTATCAGCAGCCAGGCAAGGAGGCCGACATGTGAAGTTCAAATTTAGCAATTAGAAATCAAAGTTCAGAGGGGATTAGTGACTAGACCAAAGCTCAGTAAATTAATGGCAGAGGTGGGATCACACCTCGCCTGCCAGTTCTGGCTGCCCCACCCCAGGAATTCTCCTGGTAAGTCTCCTTGGCCCTTTGGTTTCTGCCTACCCCCACTCCACGTAACTGCAAATCTATAAAAAGCAAGATGATTTAATTATGTGTGGAAGTGCTTTTTGCAGAAAATGAGAGGAGGATGTGGCAGTGTGTTAGGAAAGTCTGTTTTCTCCCATTTGGGGTGAGATTCTAGGTTACTACTTAGAACAGGCAGGTTGGGTAAAAATGTATGGCCAACTGGCTTCAGGCATTGCTGGCAGTAGGGGTGCATGTATATACATGTATATGTGTGTGTGTGTGTGTGTGTGTGTATATATATATAGAGAGAGAGAGAGAGAGAGAAGAGCATAGCTATGAGGAAGGGGGGAGCACCCCCTCTTTCTAGAATTTCAGACTTTTCCAACACATTGCGCTGACCTCAAGGTTTCCTCTGTCTCAGCCAAGGGGCTTCCCAGGGACATGCTGGATATTAGGCCTGTGAACTGGACTCCATGCCAGTGAGTTCCTAGAGGGGAGGAAGTAGCCACCTGAGGAGCTGCTCCTCTGCTAATGAGAAAAAAGAACCAGCCACCTGGAGCAAGTGCTTTTCAGGGGACTGCCATGGTTCCTGAAACGGAAAATGGTGCAAATTTGCCTACATGATGCCAAAATAAGGCTGGCTATCAGTATGGCAGCTGCAGGTAGACAGGTACACAGGTGGAAAGGGGCAAGCAAACAAAGAGGAAGTTCCAGTGTGGAGGTCGGTGGCACGGGACCTCCCAGGAATGACAGGAGAAGGGACCCTCAGACTGGAATGCAGAGGTGGCCTGCACAGCTGGTGCCCGCCACCAGGGGTTTCGATTCAGGTCCGTAAAACTGAGTGCTGGCCCCCCATGTTTATTGCTGCTTTATTTACAATTGGAAAAACATGGAAGCAGCCCAAATGCCCAAAAGTAGATGACTGGATTAGAAAGATGTGGTACATATATACAATGGAATATTACTCAGCAACCAAAAAAGAGAAACACATGTCTTTTGCAGCAACTTGGATGAAGCTGGAAAAGATCATGCTTATTGAGATAAGCCAGAAAGAGAAAGAAAAATACCAGATGGTTTCGCTCATAGCAGGAGTATAATGGACCAGGCGAGAAAATAACAAGAATAATGAACAACCATATACCAGAGACATTTTGTGGGAATGGGATCAAAAACGGGGGGTGGGGTGGGGAGGGAAGTGCACGGGATTATGGTGATGGCACACAGGTGACTTGGTGATGGGAAACCCACGGGGATTACAATTGAGATGGAAAAAAATATGTACAAAATGATGTAAAAATAAACTGTTATAAAATAAATAAATAAATAAAATTTAAAAAAAAAAAAACTGAGTGCTGGCTCCAGGTGGGTCACTTGAATATCAGGGGCTGATATTCAAGTAGGATGTGGGATGGGGGTGACAAAGTGTGATTCCAGTTAATGGTACTCCTTATGGTGTGTGCGCACTTGTGTTTGTGTATGCAGTGAGTTCTTTGGAGCGGGTGGGCAGGGAGGCCTCTATGAAGAAGGGACCTGGGGAGGGAGGTCACTGAGGACCAGCACCTTCTTCCTCCCGCCCTGTGCAGAGGACATGTTGGGTGCTGCACTGTCAGACAACAACATTATCGCATTAAATAAAACAGTGTGGAGGTTCTTCATCCTCTATCACAGCCTGAGGATAAAGGCTCACACAAAGTGTCAGTCAAGGCAATTCTCCCTTCAGCCCACTGAGGAAACACATGACTACCATTTATTGAGCTCCTATGTAACTTGCTTTAAAAAAAAAAGTTTCACCCGTGGGGATTACAATGGAGATGAAAAAAAAATGTGCAAAATGATGTAAAAATAAACTTTTTAATAAAAAAAAAGTTTCTTTTGGGAATATTTTAGATTCACAGGAAAGCAGTAAAGCTTCATAAAGAGTTCCCGGCACACTGCAGCCAACTTTCACTAGGTAGGAGTGAAGAGATGGACTGTGGTGCCATCTGGCCACCAAATGCCGTTTCTGAATTTGTACCCCCACCCTCAAATCCATATGTTGAAACCTCACCCCGGTGTGAGGGTATTCAAAGGTGAGGCTTTTAGGGGTTTATTAGGTAATAAGGGTGGGGCTTCATGAATAGGATAGTGTCCCTATAAAAGAGATCCTGGAGATGTCCTCACCCCTCTGCCAAGGTGAGGACAGAGCAGGGGAAAAAATGGACTTGAACCCAGCAGCAGGTTCTCATTAGACACAGAATCTTCAGGTACCTGAATCCTGGACTAACCAGTTTCTAGAACCATGTGAAATAAATATGTGTTAAGTCACAGATCTTATATTTTTCCCATGGCAGACCAGATGGACAAGACCCTAAACTACAAAAGAAGTTGGGAGTTCACACTATTTATCTTCTGAAGGACTCTGACCAAGTGGAGAGAGGTGGTGACTTGAGGAAGGTGATAGCAAATAAGTGGGATATTCTAATAGCGATTCCTGCCTGGGTCTACGGCTTGTGCTCTTCCTCTAAAATTGCTCTTAAGGAGAAGTCAGTGGTTAAAAGACTTCCTTGGAGATATGGTGCCAAGACAAGATTAACCATGGAAGGAATTTACTAGGGGGAATGTCTGAAATCCATAGGGAGCCAGACGAGATAGAGAGGGCGGCCACATTTCCATGACAGTTCAGGTGCCAACAAAGGAGACCCCCTGAGCAGATGAAGAGAGCAGTGGGGCTGTGTTCCTCGTAAATTATGTGATGGGTTTCACATTTGTGTGCATGGTGGTGGGGGATCCCCAGCCAGTTAAGGACTTTGGCAGTAGGAGTTTGGGCGAGAGATAGTCTCAGGACCACTACAGTCAGAGCAGATGTCTGGTACAGTCGTGGCCGCATGGCAATGTTCTGGTCAATGACAACCTACACACGTGTCAGTGGTCCTCCTACACAGCGTGGGGAGTAGGGGGCTGGACCATCTCGGTTTGTATAGCAATTGCATAAGGAAATCATCTGATAGTGCATTTCTCAAAATGCATCCATCCCTGTCATTAGGCGAGG
This sequence comes from Condylura cristata, assembly GCF_000260355.1. Classification (NCBI taxonomy): domain Eukaryota; kingdom Metazoa; phylum Chordata; class Mammalia; order Eulipotyphla; family Talpidae; genus Condylura; species Condylura cristata. The sequence continues at coordinate 63,208,736 of NW_004567109.1, read as the reverse complement.
CATAACTCTTTTGGTTTTCAGGCCACTCCTGAAGGAAGATTATTAATCAGAAGAAGCGGAAGGGCCAAGAAGGTGGGCAAGCAAAGGATGCTTCAGCTTTTTCCCTTACAGGGAAAAAGCTCCATCAGCCCTCTGCGGAGCTGGTAGGTCAGGGATCCCAAACACCAATAATTATTACCTTGTGTTGCCTTGTATTATGGGTCATACTGACTAGGAGATGAGGGGCCCAGGCGTTTGGTCAACTCCTATTCTGGGTGTTTCTGTGAGAGTGTTTTCAGAATTGATGAACACTTGGGTGGCTAAAGAGCACATTGCCCTCCATAAGGTGTGTGGACCTCATCCAATCCATGGGAGATCTGAACAGAACAGAAGGGCAACCTTCCTGGGTAAGAGTTCTTCCTGCCTGACAGCCTTAGAATGAAGACATGGGCTTTTTCCTACCTGGGTCTCAAGTCTGAATCTTTGAACTTGAACTATTGACATGCCACTTGGACCAAGCTTCCCTTGGTCCTCAGCCTTATGAACTGAGACTAATCTCCATTTTTGATATCAACTTTCAAATCTTGGGACTGCTGCTTCTGTAATCATATGAGCCAATTCATAGATATTTAGAGATATATATAGGGATAGATGTTTAAATATAGAGATGTATATGTGATAATTAATTGTTCTAATAAAAATAACCTATTGATGCTTTCCTTGAATATTTCCTTGAATAACAGATGAGTAATACATCTATTTTACTCGCAGGGCTGACCATTGTATTTCTTGGGGTTCCTTTTCCTCTTTTGCCATCAACCCCCTCTATGTACTCTACAGGGTCAAGTGCCCCGAACATAGCAGGCAAGAGCAAAGATCCAGAAGAACCAGTTCAGTGCAGGGCCTAGCCACCATCTTACCTCTGGGTGGGTAACTGCTCTCTCAACAGTCACAGCCTGAGGTGACTGCACCGTGTGAGATGGTGAGTCCCTCCAATGAGCCTTAGTGAAAACAACAAACCCAACAAGTACTTGTAAACACCCATTCTATTCCAGTATGATTATGTGGGTCATGGAGCACTCTGCCATGTTATGCCTGCTGCAATTCCTAAAGATTCTTAACCTTGGATGGAGAGGGTTGGCTTTGTTCCTGTTCCAGACCCAAAGTAACAAAATGTATTCCCAAAATGGTGCCTGTCTCCAGCCTTCAAGGGCCTGTCTGTACTCACGTAGTCCTTCCTACTGGACCTGGTACCCTTTTGTGCTGATGTTTCTGGACCGCTTTTGTTATGCTTGGTCCTGCAATTCTAGAACCAAACATTCACTCGCAAGAAGGATCCAGTTACTTGGTCTCTCTCTTGTTTGCCTTAGCCTCCCTCATGCCCTCAGCCCAGGGAAGCCCTCCTGTGATTCAGAAGTATCTGCCCTGAGGTGCCAGCAATTCCACGCACCTGCCAGCACGCGCCTACTCACACTCATGCCCCCATTAATTTTCCTGCACCCCGGCATCTTCAGATGCTTTCCCTGACCCAGGGCTTTCAACAGTGGCATTGTTGACACTGGGTGTGGGATGATTCTTTGTTGCAGGGGGAGGAAGGAAGATATTTGACAGCATCGCTGGCCTCCTACCAGATGCCAGCTGTCACCTCAAATGTCCTTAGATTTAGTAAAATGTCCCTGCCTAACCCCAGTTCTTTCTGTTTGACATTTAGAACCATAGTAGAACTTGGGCAGGGTTTAGGACTGGGCAAGGGTCTCAGACAAACAGAGAAAATCAGCAGGGGGAAAGCATGTGTGTTCAAGGCCACCTCTGCTCCCCAAATTCCATAGACCTGGAGAGGTGAGCTTTTCTGGCTCCCACAGAGCCGTTCTTGCTTCCTTTTTTGTTACTACAGCATCATCTCTTGAAGAGACTATGTTCACTCCATTGTATCGCCTTTATGCTTTATCAAAGATCAGATACATGTGTGGGTCTGTTTCTAGGTTCCTTACAATGTTTATTGATGTGTGTGTCTATTCCTTTAATAATACCAGACTGTCTTAATTAGTATAGCTTGTAGTAAGTCTTGAAGAACTTGAGTTCTTTAACTTTTCCCCCCTAACATTTACAGTACATATTTGCAGCTCACATAAGTCCTAAACGGTACATTTCAGATTTAACCAACTTCATAAAAATACTTTGAGGACAGCTGCAACCACAGATTTCAACTACATGATTGTTTCTTTGCCCACTCTTCTAATAGCCTCTTTCAGGTATCGTTAAAGGTGGAATTTATCCCTTCATATTTTGTCCACAGCTCTTTAGGCAAGGCCTGCTACCCTGCTCAGGTTCAGTGTTCTATAATGCAAAATACTGTCACTATAAAAATTCTCAGGTAGTCTTTTTATAACTGATTTTACATCATCGCCCTCATCTCATCTCTTATGAACCCCAGTGTATTGAGGCCTGCAGCACTGTTAACAACATTTTTCTACCCCTTCCACCAGCCTGACGCTGCAACACTTGGCCTACACCCCGTTTTAACATGAGACCCAATTTTTCAAACCTATTCTTAGGATTGTGTTGGCTAGTCTGGATCTTGCAAACTTTATCAACGGTTTGTTGATATCTACAGAACAGTTTGCTGGGCTGGATTGACTCTTTATCAAGTTGGGAAAAATGAAAATCTTAACAATATTGAGTATTCCAGTCACAAACATGAGATATGCCTCAGTTTACTTATACCACTTTTTTTTGTCATAGAAGAACTGGGGTACATGCCAGAGGTGCGGGGGGTAAGAGGGTTCACCAGAGACAGAATGGGGAGCAGAAAAGGCAGATATACTGAAATACACTGCTGAGGGGAGCAGCGGGGAGGTCAAGAGAGGTGTGCTGCGCCATTTGGGTCAGCTCCCTGGTCACCTGGGAGCCATGCTCATGCTCCATTGGCTGGTGAAAGCTTGATAGGACTGAAACTTTAACCCCTGTGCCATGAGGGATGTTCTTGGACTGTAATTTTCCTTTCTTCTAATGTTTCCTCTGGTTTTGGTATCAGATCAGAAAAATGCTAACCTAGTAAAATGGGTTAAGATGTATTCCCTCTGCTATTTTCTGAAAGTGATTACAGAGAATTGGTATAACTTTTTCAGTGTATTTCTAGACTCCACCAGTGTAACCCTTTGGGCTTTTCTTTTTTTTTTTTAAGGGTATTGTTGTTGGTTCAATTTCCATAGTAGATATGGAGTTCTGGTTGTTGGTGTCTTTCAAGAAATCAGTCTATTTCGTTTAGGTTATCGGATTTGTCAGCATAGAGCTGTTGGTGAGATCCTCCTATCATCTTTTTGATATCCATGGGTTCAGTAGTGATAACCCCTTAGTGATTTGTGTCTTCTCTCTTGTCTTAGCCTGGCTAGAGTTTCATCGAATTATTGACCCTTTCAAAGAACAAGACCTTGTTCTCATTGATTTGTTATTGATTTTCTGTCTTCAATGTTAATGATATTTTATAGCATTTTTTCTTTTTTTTTTAAAGATTTATTTATGCATACAGAACTGAAGTATAGGCCAGAGGTGCAGGGGTGGTGAGAGGATTCACCAGAGACAGAGTGGGGAGCAGAGAGGGCAGATGGATGAAGTACACTGTTGAGGGGAGCAGTGGGCAAGACAGGAGAGATCTGCTGCACCATGTGGGTCACCTCCAGGGCCAAGGATCTAACTCACACTGAAGCAACTGCAACTAGTTTGCAGGGCTTCACTCTAACCTGTTGTGCCTCCAGGGAGGGCCCTCAATGTTAATGATTTTTACTTTAATTTTTATGTCTTTTTTTTGCTTACTTTTGCTCTTCCTTCTTTAGTTTCCTGAAGTAGAAGTTAAGATTACTGGTTTTATATTTTTTTTCTTTCTAATATTTGCATTTAATGCTATAAATTTCCCTCACTGCACCCCACAAATTTTGACTGTTTGTATTTTCAATTTCATTTAGTTCAAACCATTTTAAATTTATTCTTGAGACTTCTTTGAATCATGTGGTAGTGTTGAATCTCCAATTATTTTGGAATTTTCTGTCTATTTTCCTGTTTTTCATTTCTAGTTTAATTTCATATGAGAGCAAATTTTGTGTGGTTTCCGTTCTTTTGAACTTGTTAAGGTTTGCGTCTATCATGATTAATGCTCCATGTAAGCTGGAAAAAAAGTGCATTCTGTTGTTGGGCAGAGTATCTTTAAATGTTAATTAGGTTCAGAGGGTCCATGGTGGTGTTCATTTTGGCCTCATCTTGACAGGTTTTTAGCCTGTTTGAATTGCCAGTTGTGGGTAGAGAGGTGCTGAGGTCTCGACCATCACGGTGGATATGTTTATTTATATTGCAATTATAATAATCTTTGCATCACAAAATTTGATGCTGTTTTTAGGGGTCATCACACATGAATTTAACAATGGGAGTACTGACTTCTTTATCTCTGATGGTTTTCCTTGCTCTGATGACTGCTTTGTCTGAAATTAATACAGTGACTCCAGCTTTCTTTTATTAATGTTAGCATGGCATGTCTTTCTCTATCCCTTTACTTGTAACTTCTTTGTATCTATATTTAAAGGGTCTTTACATTTTAAGTAGACAACACATAGTTGGGTCTTTTTTAAAAAATCGATTGACATTCTTTGCCTTTTAATTAGTGTATTTAGAATATTCATATCTTAAAAAATTATTGATATAACTGAATTAATACCTAACATATCTGTAGCTGTTTGCTATTAATTGTACTTGTACTTATTTCTTTTCCTTATCTTCTAATTTTTTTGTTTTCTCTGGTTCTAATGGGGAATTTTATTTAATTCAATTTTCTTCCCTTTTATTATACTATACTTCTTTTAAAATATTTTAACTCACTGCCCTTGAGTTGAAATATAGATTTATAAGTAACCTAAGTCCATTTTAAAATTACATTAGCACTCACAGATGGTGCTAATAACAAAGTAATCCTAATTCCCCTCTCCTGACCCTTGTAACATGTAACATGATATAACTCATTTTACTTCTCCCTACACTATCATCCCCAACACACTGTTGCTGTTATTACTTTGAACATTACCTAATTTATCAGTTAAGAATAAGAATTCAGGCCCTCCCTGGTGGCGCAGCAGGTTAAAGCACAGCACTGAGAAGCTAAAGCCACTTCCGCATGAGTTCGATCCCCGCCTGCCCCGGAGTTCCACATGGCGCGGCAGACCTCTCCTGACCCGCCCGCTGCTCCCCTCAGCAGTGTACTTCGTTGATCTGCCTGTTCTGCTCCCCACTCTGTCTCTGGTGGGTCCTCTCACCCTCTGCATCTCTGGCCTGTATCCCAGTTCTGTATGAATAAATAAATCTTAAAAAAAAAAAAAAAAGGATAAGAATTCCGGCCCTCCCTGGTGGTGCAACAGGTTAGGACGCAGCACTGCAAGCTAGCTGCAGCTGCTTTAGTGCCAGTTCGATCCTCAGCCCAGAAGGTGACCCACATGACAGAGCAGACCTCTCCCGGTTCGCCTGCTGCTCCCCTCAGAAGTGTACTTCATCAGTCTGACTGCTCTGCTCCCCACTCTGTCTCTGGTGATTCCTCTCACCACCCCTGCATCTCTGGCCTATACCCCGGTTCTATATGCATAAATAAATAAAGCAAATTAGAAATCAAAGTTTAACATTATCTTCATTTATTTCTTTTTCTAACTTTTTAGAAATACATATCCAAGTTTCTAAAGTGTCTCTGTTCTTTTTTCTCCTTGTGATGGTCCAGTTGTTCAAGTTGCAGTGAATTTGTACCAATCTTTGGATATGCTGTTCTTTTTCCCTTGCATTCCATTTTCTACAGTCATATTTTTTTTACAAAAGTTTATTTTTACATCATTTTGTACTTTTTTTTCCCATCTCGATCTACAGTCATATTTTATAACTCACTGGTTCTTTCCTTGACTGTCCAGTCAACTAAAGAGCCCATCAAAAGCATACTTCATTCTGTTATGGCATTTTTTATTCTAGCATGTGCTTTGATTCTTTGAGTTCCATGTTTTTGCTTACATTATTCATCTGTTCTTGCTTATACTGTCTACTTTTTCCATGCTCCCTTAACATATTATTCATAGTTCTTCTAAATTTCCTGTGGCATATCTGAGTTTGGTTCTGATACTTGCATTGTCTCTTCAGTTTGTCTCCCCCCGCCTTTAAACTTCCTTCGTAATACATGATTTATTAGGTAAAAGACTGATGTGAGATTTGATGTTAGTCTGGCTAGAAGTCAGACTGAGTTTAATGTTACATTTATTGTTAATTTTGCTTTTTATTTTTAATCCCTACCACCCCTTGTTTTCCCTTATTTTTCCCTTTGCCTCTTAGGAAGTTTATTAATGTCACTAGTTTTTTTGTGGTTTACATTATCAAACTATGTAAATGGGCAATATTTGTTTTTTTATCATTCTGACTTGGCTGCATATAATTCTCTCAACTTCCATTGTTAAAAATGTATTTCATCATTTCTTATGGCTATGTAATATGCCACATCTTGATCTAATTATCATTAATGAGCATTAGGCTATTTCTATGTCCTAGTTATTGTAAATAATTCTATTAAATTATGGAATGTATGGGATTTTCTTTATTCCGTTGCATATTCTTTGGCTGCCCAACAGTGGGATTGCTGAGTTGTATGGTATTTTCATTTTTATTTTTTATTAGTATTAGATTGTTACATAGAATTGGGGTGTAGGCCGGAGATACAGCTGGTGAGAGGATTCACCAGAGACACCATGGGGAGCAGAACAAGTGAATCTACTGGAATATACTGCTGAGGGGAGCAGCAGAAAATAGGAGAGGTCTGCTGTACCATGTGGGTCAGCTCCCTGGCCAGGGACTGAACTCAGGCCATAGTGGTGATAGTGTTGAGACTTAACCTCTAGGCCACCAGGAAGGCTCCATGTTCAGTTTATTTAAGGTAAATCCAGACTGGTTTTCAGGACTGAGTTTAACAATTACTGTAGCTCTACATGTCAGTGGCTCTAAATCCTTTAATGTCCTTGGTATACTACTACTATGCTGACTAGGTTTCCCAAACAACTTCTTAAATACAACTTGTGCCTTGCCTTGAAGTTCTTTTAGTTATAACTCTATTGTAAAACTGGAACTTGTTGACGTGGTGGTAAGGTTTATGGAAGGGGATGCATTATGTAATTTCAGGTCAGTCTCTTCAGTGGATCTGTATTCCTGGACTGTTCGTTCATGTCTGTCTCTTAGCTTTGCCTCCCCTTCTATGTAACTTTGATTCTTGATGGGCCCAAGAAATTGCTTTTTCCATATTTTAAGGATATGATGCCATCCAAACCTTAACGTGTTAAAGCAGAAAGTTTCTTTCTAACACTTTTAAGGCATGAGGGTTGAGATGACAAAAATGTCATGTGTATCAATTTGGCTTTCAGGAAAGGTGGGCAGGGAAGCAGGTCCTCTATGAAGAGAATGTCCAACGGCATACCATTTGTCCTGGCTCCTGCAGACCCTAGGGGCTAACACCCACCTTCCTCTCATTTACTGTTACTCAATGTGCCATTCACAGAGCCTCAATAGTAACTCCAACTTGCCCTCTGCTGCTTGCATTCCCCAGCTTCGGCATAGTATTGGGCGCCTGCAACACTCAAGGTCCCTGTATATAATATGCTCTCTCCAGTCTCTGCCTCGCACATGCTGATCCTTCCAGAAGTCCTTTGCACCTTGACTGGCAAACAGACTCCACCAGCAAGCCCTTACCTCCTTGGAGAGGCCTTCCCCAAGCACAGTGCTATGCTCTTGGGTCCTGCTGGTGCCCCAAGGGACCTCTCCAGCAGCCAAAACGGCATCTTACTCCAGAGGAGGAAAGGGGCAAACACTTCGGATTAGCCCATGGTCTTGCTTTCATTCCAGAAGTGGAACAGCAGACCATGTTGGCCAGGTTTCTCCAGTTGGGAAGAGGAGGGAAGGTGTGGAGAGAAGGCACCTCTGCTGTACAGGTCAGGAGCAGGTTCCAGGGATTCCTATCTCACTGTATCCACTATCAGCTGTGTTATCGTAGACAAGCTACTACTGCTCTGTGCTTCACCATCACCATCTATAATACCTGGGAGTGAGCTCGGAAGTAGTAGTACAGAGGGTCAAGTGAAATATGCAATGTAAAGATTCAAATATTCAATGCAGTGAATGTTCAACAAGTACTAGTTATTATTATAACCACCATCTTGGCCATGAACTGTGGCAACCAAGTCCTAGGTTCATCCGCACTGGCCAACTAGGCAGGGAAGTTAGTTCTATCAGCAAGGAAGCAATCAAGACACTGAGGAAGCTTCTTGCCCTTGCTGACCCTCCTGGAGTGGCTGGCAGAGGCCCAGGCGGAGGGAGGGAGGGGAGCTGCATCAGGCCTGGCCCAGGCACCTACTGGCACCTGAATAATGGAGTTGATGCAGTGACCATGGAGAGTGAGGGGCTGTGGGGGCAGAGATGCATCCCATCCTAGCTAGGTCAGATCATCCCATTTTATTCTGCTCATTCCACTTCCCCAGTGCAGATGAAAAGAAAGGATTCTCCCCACACCCCCACTCTCCTCCCCCAAAACACACACACCTTTAAGTCTTACTACTTGGCAACTATAAGAGTTGTTCAAATTGGCCTATAAAATGCTGCCAATGTGCCACACTCCTCTCCTGGGTCTCACTCAAGATGAGAAGGCTACTCCTACCACCGTTGGCCTGTATCTGAGGACTGTTTGCCTCTCATTGTAGTGAGTGAAGCTGAATTGCTGGACAAGGTCAATTTATAATCACAAGGGCCCTTGTTTATGTCTGAACAGTTATGTGGATCCTGTAGCTTCACGTCACTCATTGCTTAAATCTCAACTTAAAACATTCAAGTCGTACAACATACAACCTGCACAATTGTACACAGAGTCTCAAGTTCACACTTAGAGGAGTCTTTCTGTAGCTGGGTTGAAACCATCCTTCTGAAATCTGAGAGCTCAATTTTACCTTCTCCAATGTATCACCTGCTCTCAGGAGCTTAACTGGTCCCAAATCCTCTGACTTCCACTCCAAATCACCAGTAGTTAACTGACTTGAAGCTGTGATCTACCTTGAGGGACTCCTCACCGTCTTACTGGCCCTCAGCCTCTTTCCAGAGGCTTTCTTAAGCTCACTCCCAATTTCATGGTCTCCCTTACCTCCTTTTTCCTCCTCTCCCTTGACATTCAGTGACACGTGTCATCTCCCCTCGTGTTATAAGACAGTCCATGGTTTCCCCTCCTTCTCCATCTTCTCCCTCCCATATGCCACTACTTAGCCATTGCTGATGCTGTCTGCCTATCCTCAGTCCTGTGGATCTGTCTGTCCATCTCAGAGAGGCAAGACAAAGCTCCCTCCCAAAGTTTCTCCCCACCAGACCCTGCTGGTGATCAGTTTGTCCACAAGGGTAGCAAAGCCTGAAGAACTTGGGGAGGCAGCAGGAATCTTGTGCTTCTCCCCACCACCCTGCCCCGAGTCCTTGCCAGGTTATAACTAAAAGAGGGATCATCTTTTTCCCCTCCCCTTCCCCTCAGCAACAGGTGACAAACCACTGGCCCAAACACATTTTGTTTGACTGGCATACTTTTTAAAGTTTCCATTAGTTACCATGTAAAAATTAACTGTTTCACTTAAGAATCCAGAATTCTAATTTCTTTTTTAAAAAAAAAATCAGATCTGGCAACACTAGGCCTACACTCCTGCATGGTAACTATCATGCAGGAGCAAGTATTGGCTTGCACTGGCTCTTGCAGTTTTAATCCTCACAATCACAGTGGCTATCCACGTGAGCTGCCGGCTTCTAAACTGTATCTCTGCACGAGGGTCCAGGGAAAGAACCAAAGCCTGCAGCCATCAGCACCCAGAGGGCAGGGCAGGGTGAGCAGGTAGGCAGGGTGGAGAGTCCCAGTCAGGAGCCACATGAGGCCTCTCTCCATCATTGTTTATTGCTAGCAGCATTCCAGGTGTCCTCGTATGTCCGGTGCTGGCTTCACTGCCTCAGGCTGCTGCAGACACGTGGCTCACTGTCCACTGCTTCAGGCCACCCCCACCTCCTGTGGCAACTGGGCCCAGGGCCTGAGTAGCAGCATGGCCTGTGGGTGCAGGCTTTCAGACTGTCCAGATGATTCAGCCAAATGTGCACCAGGGGGTGGCAGCCTTGTCACAGTCCAACATGATGTTGAGAACAGTGCAGGGGGCCCCGCCCACGGACAGGGTTGTGCGGGAATCCACGCTGTACTTCACGGTGCTTAGGCCTCCCTCCCGGTCAATCTTGAACTGCTCCTGGAAAGCAAAGGGGGACAAAGCACACACTCAGGGCTCCATGCTGCCAGCTGTTTACTGATTCCCCATGGCCTTGTCATCAGAGGTCCTCTGAATCCTACTGAGGGGAAAAGGAAGTGATGCTCGCAGATGGGAGTCTCACCCACGACTGCATCCCAGGTCAGCTGGAGAACCAGGAACAGACTAATATGGCCTCCAGAGAAGGCTGTTGAGGAATGAGGACCCCTGGGTTTCAGGCCTGCCTAAGTTCTGGCACCTTCAGCTGAGCCCCGCACCACTTCTGCCCCCTGCATGGACACTAAGGTCTCAGTGTCCACAGCAGTCACAGGCGCAGGGCATGGTGCCGCAAGCAGAATGCTTGTTAAATGTCCTGAGCCAAACAGGAGAATGGTCATCTGGGCCCAAGGAGAACTTGGTGAAATGATGTTGGCTTCCCACATCACCCATCTGTGCCCAATCAGGAAACCAGCCAGCACCTGTTTTTGAGCTGCTATGCGCTTCTGGTCCCTCTTCCGCCAGGCTGGGTCATGCAGGTGGCGAAATGTCTTGTATCCAGTTGTGATTCCCGAGGGGCGGAAAAGCTAAGGAGGCCAAAGGAAGTTGGGTCAGGCTGGCCCTCTTAAGCCCTAGCCCTCAGCACTAGTCTTTTGGGGTCACACTTTCAACCAAGGCAGAAGAGGTGCGCAGTCAGGGGCAGGCTGGAATTGGAACTGGGGATGCCACTGCTAAGGTCCAGGAACTTCATCTGGGGCAGAGAAGGGGCCCTCAGGGCAGCCCCAGTGGCGGAGCCTGCAGGGGAGCATTACCTGAAGCCCAGCTCCTTTAATGCGCCTGTAGAACTCGTCGTCCTCGCGGCCCCAGCCCCAAAAGCGGTTGGACATCCCGTTGCACTGACAGAGACAGGCAGCATCACTCCCCATCCTCCCAGGGTGCTCTGTGGTCTCCTCCACTCAGGAACACCCAGCCCCAGCTGGGCCAGGCTTCTTCCCTCTTCCCCTGGGGGTTCTGAATGGATACTCAATGCTTACAGTTACTGCTGGGGAGACAGCTGCACCTCCCAGACCCATCCAATGGGGCTTTGAACTGGTGTGTCATGACTGGTTTCTCGAAAATGTTTGGCAGGTGGGAAGGCCCCTCTGTGGGGAACCAGATGGGCATAAGTGCCTGCCCTCACCCCATACTCTTACTTCTTCCTTGGTCTCCTTGTCTGTGAGGGGCCACTGGCTGTCTAGCAGACACCCATTTTTATGACCAGACCTGGGACCTCATTTACATAAACTGGTTTCAGCCACAGCTTAGAGAGAAGAGTAGAAGACTGGGCTCTGTGCCACTCAGCTCTACCCCACCCACAATGGCCAACTCAGGGATGGCCCAGGAACATGCCGGGCAATTCAAGAGCCAAATGGCAAGGTGCAGAGGCTCCTGTCAGGGCTGTGGGGAAGGGGGTCACCTTCCCCTGGACTTGGATCTAGCTGGATGCAGGCTACAGCTGTGACTACCCTGCACTCTGAACATGTAGAAATAAGTTCACTCTAGTCCAAGCAAGAAATGGAAAGAGAAATGGTATCCTGGCAACACTAGAGGCTGGGCCAGCACTCCCAGACTTTTCCACATTGAAAACCACTCCACCCAAGCTTTCTGAAGCCAGCTTGCTCAGGGGGTTGCTTTGGGTTCTCCCTAAGGGACTGCTTGTTCTAACACTTTTCTCATAGCTGCTTCTAATGTCCCCGAGTGACCAGGGCAAGACTTCTCCATCTGCTGGGCCTCAGAACTGCCTCTCACTGCCCCACCCAGGTGTGTGCTCTGGCCCTGGGCACAGCAGGCTGAGCTGGGCCTCACCAGCTGGTAGTGCTGCTTGGAGAGCAGCAGGATGCCGCCCACGTAGGTCTTGTAATGGTAGAGCGGGTGGAGCTCCGGGGAGGCCACGTGGAAGGGCCCAGCCTCGGGGAAGCCATAGTCCAGTTCCTCGTTGAGAGGGAGCAGGTCCACGTCATGCATGGCGATGTAGTCTGTGCTGTTGCTGCTCTCCAGGAAGCCCGCGTTGATGAGAGCCGCCCGGTTGAACCTACACAGGGCGGCCATGAGCTGCTCTCCCCAGACCCTGCCTGAGAGCCTGTCTGCCAGCACTACCCGCCCCGGTGCCCAGGCTGCCCACCAGCCCAACACTGACTTCACTGCGGGGTTGCCCAGCGCTCCTGTGCGCCTCGACCCGGACTCCTCCAAATGTGACTGAGCACCCACCACACCGGAAACTTCAGAGCACTGCAGAGCAGCAGTGGGGCACCTCATTGCTACCCTTGAGGGGTGGCAGGGTGAGCAGAACCCTGAAGGCCTGAGGAGCTGAGCCACACGGGGAAAGGGGCTCTGGGCAGAGAGGCAACTGCCAGGATCTGAGGCTGAGCAGACTGCAGTGTGGCCAAGCTGAGCAAGGTGGCAGGGGATTTGGTGAGCTCAGAAGGGGGCAGGGCCCTAAAGGCCTGGGCTTTGGAGTGATCCACTTGGCAAATGCTAGTAAAAGGTTGGCAAAAGCTGAGAACTGCTCTTTGGATTAACGGGGTGGGCTCAGTGATGTCAACAAGAGCTGTTTGGTGTCATGATGGGGGTAAAGATCTGAGTGGGACAGGTTCAAGAGAGCTCAAGGACGGAGACAAGGAAATTCCCCTATAGAGAGGAGCAGAGAAACGAGATGATAGCTATTGGAGTTGTGGGGTTAAGGGGGCTCTTTTTTTTCCTCTTCTTTTTTTTAGATGGGTGTTATTTCGGCAAATCTGTAAGTCTATATGCAGATGTGAATAAGCCAGGTATAGGGGAAAAAATGAAAGCAGCTATTGGCTGCAGGGACGTCCTGAGTTAGAGTGTGGGACGGGTGGAAGAGCTGGCCCTGGGGAGAAGCTGGGACAAGGCATCTGCTGGAACGGGCAGAAAGACGGCAGCATGCAGCGAAGCTAGGAGGCAAGCCCAGTGGGTGGGGACTCAGGCAAATTCTCTTCCAGTTGGTTGTTTTCTAAAATAAGAAGCAAAGGCAGAGGAGGAGAGGGGAGAGGAAGTGTGAATGAATATGCGCAGAGAAGGCAGTGAACTGGAGGGACTGTAGGCTTCAGCTGCGCCTGGTCCAGCTCACTGTCAGAGCCACCAGCAGCATCTCTAGCCACAGCCAGGTGTGGTTTTGTGAGGTTCTGCCCAGGCAGAAAGGGGCAGGACAGTTGAAATGTACGTGGGCGAGTGACTTTAATGGTAGACCCTGGAATCCAAATTAGGTAGGGGAAAGAAAAGACAAAGGTGGGCAGTGAAAACTGGCAGGGTCCTAGATTAGTGTGCTCAGAAGGGTCCAAGGGCTGGAGTCTGTCTCCATGGGAGTGAGTGACAGGATGGGAGTGGAGCGTGAGATGGACTGTGAGCATGGAGACAAGTAGTTATGGAAAGGGCAAGGATTTTAAGATAAAGTCAAATAGTGAACAACTTGAAGCTATGGCCTTGACCTTCCTTTCCCTAACCTCCACAGGCGATCCACCTGTGAGCCCTGGTTGCACTTCCTCCATGTAACGTCTCTCCAACCCCTTCAACCTGGCTGGCCACCATCATCTCAGTGACCTCCCAGGACTCCCCGCTGCTTCTCTTATTCTGCTATAATCTATAGAATGGAAACTTGATCTTTACCCTTCCCAATCTCAAACCTTCCCCAAATTTCCTGTCACACCAGTGAGAAGGTTCTACTGCCACCCACCCTCCTGCCAATGCCCCAGGCAAGATGAGACCCCTAGCGAAGGGGGCAATGGGTCAGGAGCTGGTCCATACCTGAAATGATCCACCTGGTTGAGCACATAAATGTGGTGCTGGATCTTTTTCTTGCTCAGGAAGCGATGCATGTGGGGCACAAAGACCAGGAGCTCCTCAAAGCGTTCCCGGAAGGGTACCAGCACTGCCAGGCGATGGGGGCCCCATGATGCGTCTTCTTCCCAGTGCTCAGGGGGCAGCTCAGGAGGGCAGGCCCGGGTTGGGCCCGAGGTTTCCTGCCCTTGTCCCCTAGCTGCCCGGGCCACATCACCAGAGCAGCTGAGCTGCAGCCAGAGCAGGGAGAGGAAGCCCAATAAGAGACAGGCAACGAAGAGGTGGAAGACGGAGCACTTCCGGGGGAGGCCTCGGGGAAGCAAACTGGACCTGGGACAAAAGCAGGGCCAGGTCAGAAGGGCAGGGCCCCGGCACAGACTCTTCCTCTGGCTTCCCCATGACTGGTCTGTCCCAAAAGCCTAGGAATTAGTGCAGAAGCAACTTTGATGCTTTTGCTCATGCTGCTCCCCTACATCAGAATCCTGCTAACCATGCCAAGCCTAGACCATGCTGCTCAACCTCTGGGAAGCTGGGTGGCCACTCATGAGTAGTAGAGCTGCCCCAGCTCCTGACTGCTGTTTCTTGCTGTGATTGGTCTTTAGCTGCTCAAGGCAGAAACCAGAGGCCTTGCCTCTACTACTTGCTTCTCCCCAGGACAGTGGCTCATGCTCTGAGCTGATGGCAAGAGCCCTTGTAAAAAACCACCTTCCACACCAGTTTCCCAGTAGGTTCAGTCCCAGCGGAAATTGCTTCATCCTGCTGCTCAGATTACAAAGCTCCCAAGGCTGAGGCTGTCCCAGAGAAAAGACCAATGTTTACACTGAGAAGTTCAGATCTACCCCAATCCAAGCAAGGTCCAAAGTGACAGTGGCAGTTCATCAAATGGGTCCTCAGAGCCTCAGTTTAACAGCAGCAAGAACTGAGAGACAGGAGAAGGGTGAGAGCCAGGCACAGGACCCAGACATTTTTCAGAACCCGGAACAACAGCTGAATGTCTCAAGCAGTGGGTTAGTCCTGGAAGAGCCTGGCCTTTGGGTCAGAGAGTGCAAGTAAACAGGTGGTGTTCACCTGATTCTTTTATCCCTTTTCCTAAAAGATCCGGAGTTGAGGATGCTAAGAAAAGGAAGTGTCGTTTCTGCGGCTCCCCCTGAAACTATCTGCAAGGCAATCTGCTCTAAGCCTCTAAGAGTCACCAGTCAGTCTACCTCCTAAGCACCCCTTTGGCCCTTCTTCACCCAGTCTCTTTTTCAGCTTGGCTCACCTGAACCTTTTCCTACTCAGACTGATCCCTTTGCTCTCAGATAAGTAACTTCTGTTTACAAAATAAAAGTCAGATTCCTTGCCCTGGTGGTGCAACCCCTCTGTGACCTAGCCCCATCTCCTGTTGCTACCTACAACTCCAGCAGGGCCATCAAACTGGGTCCTTCCCAGTTTTTTCTGCCACTATATTCCTTCTGTAAGCTTACACAGCCAGCTGCTTCTGTCTGGAGTGTCCTTCTTCATTTTATCTGCCTGGAAGTCCCTGATCCTTCAGGGCCAAACTCCAGTGTCAAAGCCAGCAGTGCTTCCACCATCATCATGTGCACACAAACTGAGCACATGCCTCCTCTTTGTGTCCCCATGGGATCTGGTATTTTACTTTGAAGCACTTTTGAGTTTTGGGATCACTTATGTCCCTGCCTGTCTCACCCACAGATAACTGGATTTGTGACCCCAGTTACATCAGACAGCAGAGCACTTGCTAAGTGAGTTACAGGAAGGGTCTACCAGCCAGGACATGCTTTAGTCACACATTAGAGCCAGACCAACTTATGCCTTTCTCAGGAGGCACACCTGCTAACTCGGAAGCCAGAAAACGAAGCACAGGTCACACACACAGCAGAGAGGGTCAGGCAGAGCTTCTGACTTACCCCCCTTTGTCAGGTGGTGGGGGTTTCCGGTTGGGAGCTGTGAGACCCAATCCTGGGACTGGCCTGGGAAGACTGGAACCTCTACAGATTCTCTCTTGCCTTCTGAGCTCTTTCTGGGGGCAGGGTAGAGACCAGGGAGATGGACAAGGGGGACCATCCCACCTTGGGGAGAAGAAGCAGTGATCACTATCCAGGGGAAAGGCATGGATTAGGCATTCCATGCTCTTTCACAAGTCTGTCAGTTTGGTCCAGCTCCTCTTTCCACCAGGATCACATTCCCATGGGTACACACTCTCATTCTGAGCCCTGAGGGTCCAAACAGCTAAGCAAATGAATACAGAGCCAAGTCCTAATTCCACAGGATAGGGCCCACTGAAAACCGTTGCTTCTAGTGCCACCTGGTGTCAAACTCTAGACCTGCAGTCCCAACATCTCTCGCCCAATACACCCTGCGGTGAAGGGTATTCCAGTTAAGTTTTGTCTCCTTGTATAGCTGTGCCTAAAGTTTGAGATTCAAACCCTGGTAGACTGGCTCCAGAGCCAGTGCTCCAGTATTTGCTACATTAACTTGCATCTGTCGCATGGATCTTTGTGCCCGTGTCTAAAGCAGGAACCATTCATTATCAATTTCTCAAATTTTCTGAGAACATGATTTAAGTTCCAAAGGCTATGAAAGAAATCAGGAAATGGAAATCCTCCCCCCCCATTCTCTTTCCTTTCTTCCCTTACACAAACTTCAGGGATACAAGGTTTGACTATTTAGCTACTGTTTATAGTATCTCCCAATTGGAAAAAACCTCCTCTGTGCCAAGCACAGTGTCAAGAACTTTTCCTATATGAATCCCTGTGATGCTCATACAGTCCCTCAGAGTAGATCATATGATCCCTGTTTCACAGATGGGAAAATTGAGAGCCGGAAGATAACTGATCTGCTTCTGGTCACGTGGCTATTAGAGGGTTTTTACCCAGGGCCAACTCCATGGTACAGGCTTTCTTTCTGTTACAGTCCAATCTTCCTACTTCAACATTAAATCTCAAAAATGCCCATATGTGAAGAGTTGTGCCCACTATACTCCAAATTTTTTAGGCACCTGGCAAAGGTGAGATAAAAAGGGAGTGGGGTGTTATTCACTATCATGTGTTCTGAGTGAAGAGTTTTGGTCTTAAGTTTTGGTTATGGCTCAAATTTTGAACAGCACCCCACCCCACTGTGCCTTAGTGGGAAACATCATTAGCAAAGGTCGGGGCCAAGCTCACACCTATCACATTCAAGTCCTGCTGCACCGGAAATGAAGCGGTGTTAGGTGTGGGGAGTGACTATTCAGAGTCTGGCAATGGTCAGTGAAGCAGAGCATAATGAACAGCACTCTGTCTGTGTGTTCCTCGGGCAGTCAGCACAAGATGGGGATCCATGAAGGACGGAGAGTAGGGTTTATAGCCAAATGGATGTGATGCATGGAAATGAAGGGGTCCTCAGAGGTCAGGACCAGAAAGACGGATTCACAGAGCGAGGTCAACGGACCCACATAAGAAAGACACAGACACGAGGAGACCCACAACTCGCAGAGAGGGACAGAAGCTCAGAAGGGAAGTCAACGGAGGAACACAGACCCAGGAGTGACAGAAAAGCGCGGAGTGACGACAGACAGACCCGCACAGAGTCAGAGACCCACAAACGGAGAGTCCATGACTCACAAGGAGAACCACAGACCCTCCGAGAGCCCCGCAAAAGGCGGAGACGCGACGGCCTCGGGCTCCTAGGTTCCGCAGGGCGGCCCGGAAGGGATGGACACCCGGGAGGACGGGGCCGACCGGCCACCGCGGCTCACCTGCCGTCCTCCCAGGGCAGCTGCGCCGCTTTCCTCCGGGAGGGGAACATCGTGGGGGGAGGTGGCGGCGCATGGGGCGCGAGCTCCCAGCCCCGCCGGCCCGGCCTCCCGGCCTACGCGGCGCCTCCGCCTCCTGCCCCGCCCAGATCCGCCCGCCCCGCCCTTCGGTCCGCTCAGTCCGTTGCTCCGGTCACGCCGTCCGCTTCCTAAGCCGCGGCGGTAAAGGTTCCGCGAGCGGAGGACGGCGAGAACGCTCCAAACGCGTAACCTACTGCCAACTGCTCTCTGGGGACTCGCTTGACGTTCCGAGAATCTGAGGCCCTAAAAGTGGCTCGAGGCACTGGGTAGAGGCTGGTTGTAGACTCCAGACGCCCAAATCTGTGCTCAGACAATCTGCCTCTTCCTCCTCTTCCTGAGGAAGGCGGGAGCTTCTTGGGCATCCCTGCCGTAGACCCAGGTAGTGCTTTCTTCCTCAACAAGCTTGGAGAGGTTGGGAGCAGGATCAAGTTCAGGGCTCAGTCTTGGGTTCAGCCCATATTCCGAGTAGTAATGAGGAGGCAGGCAGGAATTACACACAGATTGACTGGATTTGAAACCTGACACTGCCAGTTCCAACAGTTCAACGTGAATAAATGGTTGCTGAACTACGCGCCGTAGAATTAAAGGAGAAAATGCAAACATACTTAATACTTGATACTGGGCACATAGTCTACGCTATCTAAATGATAGCTATCACATAGGGGAGGGGGAATTTGGTAGAACTGAGAAGTGTAGAAGGGAGTTAAGACTGAATTACCTGCCTTGTCACTGTGGGAACTTAACTGCCCCTCCCCCAAGGGGCCAACCTCCCACCTGGGAAAAGAGAATGGCAATTACAACTGATGACCTCTTGCTCTTGCAGGCAAATTTTAATTCTCCTGATAAGTAACTAACATTTACTGAGTTCTTACCATGTGCCATTGTTCTACATTCTTTATTCATCCATTCCTTAAGAGTCTTGTATTTATCAGGTCCACTTTACAGATGAGGGAGTGAGGCACTTAAGAGCAATTCAGGATGTAAATTCAGGTAGCTTGTTTGCACAACCTATGGTCTCAGCCATTCTGCTTCCTGGGAGACTCACAATGAATCGGAAAGTCGAGTAAGAACTTTCCCAGAGTACTGCACCCTATATTAGAATTGTGACAAGTTCAGCTGTGGTGACTGATGACAAGAATGACACCCCAAAGAATACCAGCTGGATATGGTCCATGATGGAAGAGGGAGGTAGCACTGTGCCCTGGAATGTGCAAGCCCAAGGATACACCCACCATTTGGTTCAGCTAATTTTTGTTGCATCAGAAGACCCACTAATGTCAGATCTGATTTACCTCAACAAACCAGATTTCTAATAAAAATTCAAATTAACTTTTAATTAATCCAAACTAATTTTAAAGAGTGACATCCATAGTCATGTTGTTATGGGGTAAGAATGGCACTTACTCTTATGGACTTCCTGTCAAAAACCCAGAAACACAATCTAATAATGAGGAAAATAGCAGATCCCAACTGAGGGAAATTCTACAAAATATCTGACCAGTAGTCCTGAAAATTGTCAAATTAAAAACAACAAACAGAAAAAGTCTGAGGAATTGTCACGGTCAAAAGCTCAAGGAGACAACTAAGTGTAATATGATATCCTAGGTAGAATCCTGGAACAGAAATAGTACATTAGGTAACAATTAAGAAGCATGATGTATGGAATTTTTAAAAATAATGTCTTGAGGGCCCTCCCTGGTGGTGCAGCAGGTTAAAGCACAGCACCAAGAAGCCAAAGCCACTTCCACATGAGTTCGATCCCCGCCTGCCCCAGAGGTGATCCACATGGCGCGCCAGACCTCTCCTGATCCACCCGCTGCTCCCCTCAGCAGTGTATTTCGACAGTCGCCCTGTTCTGCTCCCCACTCTGTCTCTGGTGAATCCTCTCACCGTCCCTGCACCTCTGGCCTGTACCCCAGTTCTGTATGCATAAATAAATAAATCTTTGGAAAAAAATAATATCTTGACATAAGCACATTTAACAAATGAATCCTACAAGTGTGCAACCTTGATCATGAAAAACTATCTTTGCAATTTTTCTGAAATCCAAAAAGTATGGAACTTGGTTTTTTCTAAATGTGTTGGTACAGGCAGCAGTGTAAACTCAGATTAACACCCTCTACACAGGTCAAATAATCCCCAAATTTACCTCCCCACTACCCTTTCCCACCCTGTCCTCACTGCTGGATTAACCTTCATCTTTAGCTCCAAGGGATTCTTTTTCAAAACCCTGAACGGCAGGTAATGTCCAAACCTCTCACTAGGGCTCAAGGCCTTTCTACTACTACTACTTTTTTTTTTTTTTTTAAGGTTTATTTATGCCTACAGAACTTGGAGACAAGCCAGGGGCACAGGGGCAGTGAGAAGATTCACCAGAGACAAAGTGGGGAGCAGAACAGGCAGATCGATGAAGTACACTGCTGAGGGGAGCAGTGGGCGGGTCTGCTGCACCATGTCTTCAGTGAATCCTCTCAGGGCAGGCGGGAATCAAACTCATACCGAAGTGGCTTTAGCTTCCCAGTGCTGTGCCTTAACCTGTTGTGTCACCGGGAAGGGCCGCCACCACTACTTTACAAAAAAAAAAAACACTTATCTAAGTATAAAAGAACTGGAATCTAGGGCAGAGGCACAGGGAGTGAAAGGACTTCACTAGGGAGCAGAACAGGCAGATTAACTGAAACACACTGCTGAGGGCAGCAGTGGGTGAGAGGAGGTCTGCTGCACCATGTGGGTAGAACTCATGCCTCAAAGCTGGCAATAGGTTGATAGGGCTGAGACTTTCACCCCTGTGCCACCAGCAAGATCCAAGGCCCTTTCTATTTCTAACCATCCTTTCCAGCTTTCTTACAATTTCCCATGAAGTCCCACTGAAACAATGGCATCCCCCATCTCTCTACCAGCTGTTTGCCTCTGCTCCCCCAATGCTGCCGCTACCCTGAATTCTTTTACCAGAATCCTTCGTCCTTGAAGGTTCTTGTAACCCCAAACCATTACTTCAGCCAGACAGCCTTACCCTGCCAGCCCAGGAACTTCTGTGCTTTCCACACTTGCAGCACTTTTCTTTTTAAAGATTTATTTATGCATACGGAACTGGGGTACAGGCCAGGTATGTGGGAGCTGAGAGGATTCACTGAAGACAGAATGGGAACAGAACAGGTGAACTGACTGAAATACACTGCTAAAGAGAGCACTGGGCAAACAGGAGAGGTCTGCTGCACCAAGTGGGTCAGCTCCCAGGCCGGGGATTGAACTCATGCTGCAGTGGCTGCGAAACACTTCATAGTGCTGTGCTTTAACCCCTTGCACTATCAGGGAAGGCCCAGCACTTCTTTTCAATGCATACTACCTTCCCTTCCTTGCAGCATCCATAGTTCTGTCCACCAACTCTGGAAAGGAAGGTAGGGCAATCACATAGGAGGTGGCACAAGACCAAATGGTGTGTAGTTGAGCCCCAACCTCATGATTTACTTTTTGGTCTTGGACCAACCCACTATCCCTGCTGCAGGAAAGTACGAAGATCACAAGTGGGTACTTATCTTGGATTGTGAACTGCTTTCTTTGCCCATTAGAAGAACCGACAACTTGTGAAGGAGCTTGCGGTCTCGCCTACTCACAAAAGAGTAACTTCACACTAGACAAGAAGTCAATTTCTTTTATTGGGAAACCAATGTAACAAACGTAGACTTATTGAAAATGAAATCAGTAACTAAGAGTCTGTAGGCCCAGTCCCAACCAGCACCAAAGCCTCTGCTTGGCTTAACCCTGGTTCCTAAAGCTCCAGAAAGGACAACCATATGATGCCAGGGTCGACCTCAGGGCCACTTTCCCACACCGTAACCCACTCTACCCCACCCTCAATTGATACACACACCCTGATCAGCAGGCTGAGTTCTAGGACTAAGGAGGGAACAGTGAGGTTCCCAGGGTGGCAGGGTGGCAGTCACACTCAAACCTGCTCAAAATCTCAAGTTAGCAAAGGAAGACAAAAGGAAGACTGGCATGCCCACCCACTCCCCTCCCCCCATCCACCCCACACTACCACCTCACTTCCCTGATCAGTAACACTGCGATTCTGAGGTGCCAATGGTATTCCCAGTTGCTTCACCAGCCCCTGGGTGATTACTGCAAAGGGCCCAAAACCCAGAGCAGGGGGAGTTTCCCACTACCTGCTCAGCATTAGCAGGCAGTGCACAAGCCAGCCCTCAGGCTCTGCCAGGGCAGCCTGTGGCCCCTCTCCCCTCCAGAACATACACGGCTGGTAACTCCTGTCTCCTGTCAGAGAGAAGTCAGTTCCAAAAGGCCCTTTCTCCCCCAGCCAGGGAGGAAGGATGGCCGGTGAGGCCTGCAATGGCTACACCAGCTTCTTGGCTTCAAAGAAGCTCTTGAGGTGTCGCATCTGCCAGACGCCAATGGCTACAAGGATGAGGGTCTGCAGAATGGACCACCACAGCACCCGCTGGTTGGTGCTCTCGCTGGTCTGACGGAAGCGTTCCTCTCGCCACTGTAGGGGAAGAGAATGGAAAAGGACCCACAGTTGGCTCAGTCCCATCTCTAAAGTGCCAGGTTCCCTCCCTAGAGGGTGCCCCAGGGCCAACAAGCTTTACCAGGTTCCAGCCAAGTGCTCACAAAGAGCAATGAGCCACCCAGTCTGGGACCTGTGTTCACTCTCACATATAAATGAGCAACCTACTCATTTCTCCTAAGTCTCGCTGCTCATCTGTCAGGTAGTTTTCATCTGGTCCTACCCTGGTACCCAGGAGAAAGGTGTAGTAGTATCTCAGTCACTCCACTAGGCATGGCTATCCAGGAGTGGTCTCACTCAGCCCTCTTCCCAACTCACCCAAAGAGCTGCTTGAAAACTGTGGCTACAGGTTACAAACTGGTAGCCCAAGGTAGGATTCAACCCAAACAGGTGTTGTTTGGCCCTCTGTTTTGTTGACATTAAAAGCCCAGAAAATTTTCACATAAAAACTCTGAATCTCAAATTCCTCTTAAAACCCAGGGTTAGTACTTCTGAAAGGCTAAACTGAGTTGACAATTAATATTAATTGTTCTGGAGTAGACAGGTCACTGTTCTACTAGTCCTTAATGTAACATTCATTCAGAGTTCCTGCCTGGCTCCTAGACATAAGGAAGTTTGAAACCTCTGGTCCTGGGGGCCCCTGGAGACATAGTATCCAAGAGGTTGGTATCAATTCTGACCATTACTTTATATATGTGACTGTGATTATGAGCAATGACAACCTCCTAAGAATCTGTCCCCTTAACTACAAAGTGGAATTAGTAGTAATACCCATGCAAACCATGCAACCTTCATGGTTTCATCATGAATCTGACATGTATGTCCTGGCTGAGTTGCAAAAGGGTGGGAACAGGAAAGGTTTACAGGAAGAAGCCCACTGTTCCCTGCCCATCCCCCTACCCGTTGATAGTTCTGCTCTTTCTGGATCTGCTCCACTTGCTCCACCAGCTGCCGTACTCGTAGCTGCAACTCACTCAGCTTATCCTTGGCAGCAATTTCTGCATAGTCGTTGGCGTGTTCACCCACCTGGATATCCAGGTGAACTCTCTAGGGGAAAGCAAGTAAGATACAGGTATTAAGATAGTCCTGCTCCTTCTTCCTGCCAGGGAGCAAGAGGAAGACCCCATGCTCTCTCCTCCTCCTTCATCTGTTCAGCTAGCCAACCCTCACAGAGGCCTCCTCAGTGGCCAGCCCTGTGGGGGCTCTAAGTCACACAGGTGACAATAAGCCTTGGCTGATGCTCAGCCAATTCACAGAACTCAGCGACCATGTCCTGGATGGTTACTGAAAACACAGTCTCATTTGGAGCACAAAATCCAATACCCTCATCTCACACCCAAGGTATGTCAGGCTTTAGTCCTGGCCAGGGGATACAGGATGAAAGTTAAGTCCCATATTAGTACACTTACCAGCATGCCTCCAGCAAAGAGGGAGAACTTGGTAGAATTGGAGTGAAGACAGATCTGGTGCTCCCCTGGGGTATGGGAGGTGAATGTGAATCTACCTTCAGAGCCATACTGCCGGGCCAGGATAACCTGGGATGAAAGTGCTTCAGTGAGTATAGGGATGGAGCTGGAAAAAACTGTACTTAAAGCTCTAAGTGCCTCTAAGAACATCAGGCACCCCACTACACAAAACAGACAATCTACTCAGTAGATTTGCCAAAGCATGTCTGAATTATTTGGGGCAAGAGCAAAATATGACATGGGGCTGGCATATGACTGTCTGGGGAAGGGTTTTCCATGCACTTTCAACTTCTGTGTGTGTGTTTGTGTTTTTAAGTGAAAGGTAATAGCTTAAGGGTTTTGTGGTTCTGTCTGTGTTTTACTATCATTGTCAAAATCAAAATTACGTGGAGTGGGCCCTCCCCTCTGTGGTGATGCAATGGGCTAAAGCACAGCACTAGGAAGCTAGCTGCAACTTCAGCATGGGAGTGTTCAATCCCCTGCCAGAGAGTGACCCACATGGCGCAGCAGACCTCTCCTGTCTGCCTGCTCCTCCCCTCAGCAGTGTACTTCATCAATCGGCCCGTTCTACTCCCCATTCTCTCTGTTGAAC
The DNA here is from genome assembly GCF_000260355.1 of Condylura cristata. Lineage (NCBI taxonomy): Eukaryota > Metazoa > Chordata > Mammalia > Eulipotyphla > Talpidae > Condylura > Condylura cristata. The sequence continues at coordinate 63,184,225 of NW_004567109.1, read as the reverse complement.
CCTCTCATGGCCTCTGCATGTCTGCCTGTACCCCAGTTCTGTATGAATAAAAAATCTTTAAAAAAAAATAATTATGTGGAGTGCAAGTTCCTTCTTTTTTGGGAAGTAACTTGTCTGTCAGTTTTAGAGGTCACAAAAGGCTTTAAATTCCAGCATTACAATTAAGTCGGCCCATCATACCTACAAAAACAGGTGAATTTCCTTTCACAGACCATGAAAACAGCTCAAAGTTAAATGACTTGGTGGGAAACCACGCTGCAGTCAAGAAACTGAGAGCGCTAGCACCGCAGCAACCCAAGTTTGGCCCAGAGTGAAAACCAGGTATCTTTTCCCAATACCAAACTTCTGGCCAGTTTAACAGATGCGGAAACTAGAAGGGGAAGTACCAATCAATACCTACACTGCAGTGTAGACCGAGGGCTCGGGGCTAACGGACAAGCTCACCTTGTCCTCTGGGTCCTTCACCTCCACGAACATGCCAAGCCCGGGGGTCGCCGGCTGGTATTCTTCCCGCTGCTTGTCATATAGTTGCGTCCGGTAGTTTCCTGGAGGAAAGTGAAGCGAGGCCCGGTCAGGAGAGCGCGAGATGGCGCAGGGTCCACGGCCGCCAGGACCGCGCGGCCGGCTGCTCCCTGCTGTGAACAGCTAACTTACCACACCCGGAGCCCCAAAATCCAAACTCTCCCCCTCCCCCCGCACCTATAACCATGGTCTCGTCCGGAATCTCCTCAATAAAGCACTTCTTCTCCGTCTCTCCGATGTGGAAATACAGGGCGCTTCCGCGAGCCGCAAACCACAGCAGCAGCAGGAGAGCCCGAAACATCCCGGCCAACCCAGCTCCAGGCCTATGCCCAACAGCCCGCACACCCTGCACAGCAGCCATCTTCCCCACCTGCCCGCGCAGGCGCAGCCGGCTGAGCCACGTAGCACTGCCGCCGCCGCCGGGCCTGAAGGGACAGCGAGTTCGGGCGCAAGGACTACAAGTCCCGTGATGCCTCGCGGCCGTGGCGCGGCACAACCTGATCGCGATGCGGTTTCGAACTGGCCCGGGATTGAGGCCCACAATTGACTTTGTGTTTATGTTGACCCTTGTAGCCTGCTACTGTAGATGATTATCACCTTTTTTACTGACGGTGAAACTAATAGTTTGTGATTGCGGACGGCTTTACGAGCACAAGTCGGATTCGAACTTGGAACCCTGGCTTTCGGCGGCAGTAGGGTCAGCCACTCAAGTTTTGCTTGTATTTTAAACATGCACGAATTTAGTGTCGAACAGATTGAAATGCAAAATGAAAAACCAACATTCTCTTTTCTCACTTGTCTTCCCTGTCCCCAGACTTCCCCAATCTGGCCTCTATGTTCCCGGGCATCTTCCACACTCACCCTTTGTTGTTGGGATACTAGCCACACCATAATGGCTTCTCTGAAATGGGGTGCGGTGCCCCAGTGACCTGCCGGTGAAGTAATTAGTGGGGGCCTTGGAGCCATCCCGTTTTGGAGAGCTGTGTGCTCAGTGTGAGGTCAGCAGAGGTCTGGGTGTCTGTCCCTGGATTCCCCTCCCACCCCCAATTTCTGTGCATTTTGGCAGTTCTTCGGAGTTAGCAGTGTATGATTGTGTCGCCTTAAGGTTTCATTGAATTTGGAGGTTTTCTCTATATATAGAACTCTTACTGTTCTCATTTGGCCCTAGGGAGTGAAGTTCAGAGGGAATGTGTTGAGGTTAACCCTCATCAGAACGTCTCTAATTTTTCATAACAATAACATTAATACACATTATTTTTAACCATTCTTCTGATGGAAGTGGTTAAGATTTCTTTCCTCATAATTATTCACTTACAAAAAATTCTGCAATAAAAATTCATGTTCATCTTCTAAAAAGCATTGCTGTAGGACATAGTTTTATTGATCAGAGCTCACAAAATTGCCCTCCCAAAAATTATGTAAGCATTTTCAGGCCCACCAACGCTATGTTGGGGTGTTTACTTTCCTACATCCTGCTCAGTCATTCTCAACCCTTATAATCTTAACAATTTTTCATCAGTAGATTAAAAAAAATTATTTCCTTGGATAATGAAATTTTTGTCATTAGTTTTCTTTTAAGATTACTTGTGATTTTCTTAGTGATGTTATAATTATGTACATTACTGCTGATGTAGTCTCCTCTCAGAATTAACAAATTATTACAGAATAAATTATATTAGCTTTAGATGTTGTCAAAATTAAACCTTTTATATTGAGATACAGTTTCACATGCAGTTATAAGCAATAAGGCAGACAGTGGTGTGTACCCATTACCCAGATTCCCCAAATCTCAGCCAGGTAATGGCAATCACACACTCATAGCCAGGATATCAACACTGATACAGTCAAGATAAAAGCTATTTCCATCACCACAACTCTCTCTCGGTATCTTGTTATAGCCATACCCACTTTCCTAACATCTCATCCCCTCTGGAGCCCCAGACAACTGATCTGTCTTCTCCCTTTCTATAAATTCATCATTTTAAAATGTTATACACTCCGTATAATTGTCTGGAAATTTGTTCATACACTGCATGCATTAAGTTAGTTTCTTTTATAGTGAAAAGTCACCACTAGACACAATGTATAAAGATATAATTTTGTGCTATCAACAAAGAAAAGAGTGAGGACAGAGCAGTTAAAGGAGCAGAGCTTTTGTATGTAATTGAAGACAAACTTGCATAAGTTAAAATTAGTGTTATAACTTTAGGATGTTAAATATAATCTCCATGGCAACTACAAAGAAAACAGCTATAGAATATATACAAAAGAAAATGAAAAAGGAACTTGTTTCATGACAAAAAAATTAAACACAAAGACAGTAATACAGGAAATGAGAGGCAAAAAAAGCTTTAAGGTGGCCCTCCCTGGTGGCTCAGCTAGTTAAAGCGCA
>NW_004567109.1:63154310-63180766 GCF_000260355.1 Condylura cristata | reverse complement strand
CCACCTGCCCAGACTTTGAGACAGAAGAGCTTCCAAAAAGCCCCAAAAGGCCCAAAGACCAAAAACCAAAACCAAGGGCTGAAGCAATACAACACCCACACAACAAAGGCCGATGGGCTAGAGTCTAACAAAGGACAGTGCCTGATAAGAGGACAGGTCACTGTCTGTGGGTTCCCATGCATACACACAATTGCAAGAGACCTTGGGCTCCAGGAACAACCACCATGGGCTTTACCTTACAAACAGGGGAAACAAAGAGCTCACTGTAGTCACCACCAGTTACCAGAACTACTGGCTGTCCAGTAATGGTCACTGCTGGTCCCTCAGAAGCAATGTCAGAGACACCCAGTGTTAGCAGCTCTTTGTGAGTTGTTGGGCCACACCAACAATAAACAACTCTTTCAGACACCACACTCAGCGCCTTTGGTGCTCCTTTCAGGCAGTGTCAGAGACAGGAATGGAGGCCCAGTCTCTGACAGAGGTCTTGGCTTTCTCTTCCCTACTTGGAGGTCAGCTATTGGATGCTTCTTTTCTTCGTTCTTTGGAGGCCAGGAGTGGAGTCTTCTCCTTCTTCCTTTTTCCTATGGATGCTGGATTTGCCTCTCTTGTTCTAGCACTGGTGTCATCTCTTTCCTCCAGGGACCGACATCATCTCCCTCTCAGTTTCTACTGACCCTGGAGTATATTCTCTTTTAGGGTGCCCCACTCACAAGTCTGATTGGACCATTTTCAATCTTATAACTGACTGGACTATTTAGCACCAATCAGCTCATAGCTCACACCCGATTGGTCCATCCCACAATCCAGGAAATAAGCTGATACATAAAATGTCTCTGAGGAGCAACTGTCACAATTAACAAAATGGCAGTTAATGAGCTCTTAAGTGGCTTACAACTGACTTGTGGTGGATCAGCAGGGCAAAGAACCACTGCTCCTGCCAGTTCCCACCTCTGAGGTGGCTGGGTTCCTGTAACACTTTTGGTGTTGAATCTAAGAATTCTTCTTCTAATGCTAGATCTCTAAAATTGTCTGTTTTTTTTTTCTGAAAGTTTTAGAGTTTTACACTTTACATTTAAGTATATTATGTATTTTGAGTTAATTTTTGTATAAGATATGATCTTAGATCAAAGAGTGTATGTGTGTGTGGTGTAGTTTGTGTCTAAGGATGGCAAATTGCTATAGCATTGTTTGTTTAAAAAGCTATCTTTAAGCTCTCCCCAGTGGTGCAGCGGGTTAAAGCACAGCACTAAAACCTAAAGCCACTACATCATGAGTTCGATCCCCACCTCGGAGGTGATCCACATGGTGCAGCATACCTCCCTGAACTTCCCACTGCTCCCCTCAGCAGTGTACTTCGTCAGTTGGCCTGTTCTGCTCCCCACTCTGTCTCTGGTGAATCCTGCATCTCTGGCCTGTACCCCAGTTCTATATGCATAAATAAATAAAACTTTAAAAAAAAAAGACTACCTTCAGGATAATGAGAAGTGAAGCCAAAAATTGCAAGAAAATCTTTGTAAACTACATAACTGATAAAAGACTATTATCCAAAGTCCAGGACCACATCTCAGAGAACACTGAGAAATGAAAACCTGAGCAGTAACAGGAAAAGAAGTGTCATTTGGGGTTAAACAATAGAGGAAAAGTAGAGAAGGTAGCAGTAGGAAAATTTGTGAGTGTGTGTTCAGGGAAACAGGGACATTGGAAATCAAATGTTGATCAGTGTTGATGATAAATTGGAAAACTACTTTGATCCCATCCACCTGTCCTTAAAGGGGAAGCTTTCCAAGAAAACACCCCAACCTCAGGAGACAAACACCAGCACTGCCTTCTCCCACATCCAGGGAATAGCCCTGGGGTCCCCTTCTTCCTCTTCTCAGTGAATGGACGCATTCAGTTGACAAGCATACACACAGTTGGGACCTGCATGTTGGGTGGGTGACAGAGGTCCCTGGGAGAGAGTTCTGCAACAGGGACTAGCAGCCAAGGGAGTCAAACCCTACCTGGAACAAGTCCGGGTGCAAGAAAACCAGAGGACCAGAGAAGTGACAAGTCCAGGATCACATAGTCAACTAATGGCAGAGCCAGCCTAGAATCCTGAAACAATGCTCCTGGGATGAAGATAGGAGGAGGCAAGCAGGGCACTGTGTTCCTCAAAGCCTGAAATGTTGCTGTTGCTTTGCCATATTAGACATAGCAGTATCCTGGAAGTTTCAACAGGGGAGCCCAAATTGTTTCATTGTGCTTTCCACCCTAGTCCAAGAGGAGGAGGGAGGAAGAGGGCCTGTGACCTACTTTGCTCCTCCCTCTCCTGCCCTATCTCCTTGATCCTCTGTAGATGTGGGAAGAGAGTGCTGCCACGGTGATTTGGAGACCCAGTGCAGACTCAGGTTGAAGATTGTATTAATAATCTTTTAAAAATTTTTTATATTCTTGATACTCCAGTATCTGGAGCCTCAGATAATCAGAACAGCCTGCCCCTCCTGGACTGATTCCTGGAGAATAGCAAAGGACTCCCCTAAGAGTGCAACATTCCTTTGCAAGCCAATATCAATCCCAAGCCTACACCCACAACTACCTCTCTTATGGAACTCTCACGTGCCATGCCAGTTTTCCCCTGCCCTAATCAACTTAAGACCAGGTGCCAGACAACTCAAAACAGCTCCTACACCCGAGAGTCTGATGAAATTATTCAAACTAGCCAATTCTGAGCCTTCTTGCCATGCCTATTTCTTTCTATGAAAACCACAATAAAGGCCTTTATTCATGCTCTTTCCTCACTGCTTCTTCTCCAAGCCAACCCTGGTGTTTCCCATGTGGCCCTGCCTGGCAAGATGTACCCACTCCTTTTGGAAACTGTAACGAACTATCTTATTAATGGCAACTCTTTCCACACCTTTGGCTCTTAACATAATTGTTAAATAAAACCTACAACCTACATATTAAACTATTGGGAGAGGAAGGAAGTATGGAAAATGAAGGGAGGAAAAATAGGAAGTATTAAGAGAAAGGGGAGAAATTATAGAACACCTATTACTTTCTGCTTTTACCTCTTCCTCCCCTCTTCTCCATCACCTTAGTCTCTCCATCATGTCACCTCCCTTCCCTTTCTTTCAGTTTTATCTCACTATGGACAATGAATGCTCTTTGAACCCGAAGAATGAGACCTCCCAAATGCATAAAAGAGTAAAGAGAGACACTACAGAGACAGAAAGTCTAAAGAAGAGAACTCTTTTTCAAAGGTGGTCTGAGAAATCTTCACCCCATGTCCAGGTTTATGAATGAGGGAAGAGGATTTGCTCTGGTGCTTCAGTCAGGTATTCATTTCTTTACATACGTAGAGGAGATGAATACAAGATACTGAAGACTTCTGAAGAACTGTGAGAAAGTATAATGTTATTTTAGAACTAATATTATAAGTGGGCTGGAGTATGGCATTTGGTCATGCTGACCCAAGAAGACATCCAGTTCTGGATCAATAGCTTCCTGGCTCCCAGGGAATGTTGCACAATCCAGCCACTCCCCTTGATTTGCCCTACCTCCACAGTTTGGGGACTACCCTGTATGATCTGCAGGCCAGTGCTGGTCTGATTGTTCAAGGTCCAAATGACATTGAAATTGAAAGTAAGAATTTAGGAACTTTAAAAAAAACATTTATTTATTTATGCATACAGAACTGGAGTACAGGCTAGAGGTGCAGAGGTAGTGAGAGGATTCACCAGAGTTAGAGTGGGGGGCAGAACAGGCCTACTAATAAAGTACACTGCTAAGGAGAGCAGTGGGCAGGTCAGGAGAGGTCTGCCACGCCATGTGGATCACCTCTAGGGTGGGGACCAAACTCATGCTGAAGTTGCTTTAGCTCCTTAGTGCTGTGCTTTAACTTGCTGCACCACCAGGGAGGGCCCAGAATTTAGGAACTTTTACAGAAATTTAACACTTATGTGGCATAAAGGCTCATAATAAATTGATTTAATGTATTTTACAAAAGTATTAAGTTGCTGAGGGATTGGAGATTTTATTAAAAACAAAAAACAGGCCTCTCTGTTGGTGCAAGGAGTTAAATCTCAGCACTATGATGCTACCAGGCCACTGCAGCATGAGAGATCCATCCTCTGCCAGGCAGCTGACCTAAAGGGTGTAGTAGACCTCTTCTGTCTCACCCACTGCTCCCCTTGGCAGTGTATTTCAGTAGATCTGCATGTTCTGCTCCCCACTCTGTCTCTGGTGAATCCTCTAACTACCTCTGAACTGTACCCCAGTTCTTGATGCATAAATAAATAAATATTTTAAAACACAAAACAAAAACCAGTCCTTTATACTATAGAGTGTAGTACTGACAATCACTATTCAGGACCATGGACAGCACCTCAGCTTCCTCCCAGTTTCAGGAATGATGTGGTGAACATCCACCTCTCAAATCTAATAGATACTTTTCGGATATTGTCTTAATTAACCTTTCTCTAAAGCATTGGTTTTTGTCAATAAAGGGTCACAGTACTAAAGCGAGAGGATAATTCCTGGGAGCTAAAAAGTATATTATTAATCTAAAACACTGTATTGATATTGCTCCTTTGTTTTTCTATGGGCTTCTAGAGTTTAGGAGAGAGATTTTATTCACTTTTGTGTCAATGTGGATCATAAGGCCTGAACCAGTTTGTTGAACAAAAAATACCTGCCACTTGTCATCTCGGGTGACCTTGTGCAAGTTATCACTCAACTTCTCTTTCCTCCCAGCTGTTAAATTGTAATGAAATTAATATCTATCTGAGAGTGTCTAAGAGATTAGCCCAGTTAATGCACTTAAAATGAACAGAATAGTGCCTGAAACAAATAAAAAGCATTATTGTCACCATCATTATTAAATGTTGTTGAAGAAACTAACAATCATCTATTAACGCCAGGCACCAGGAGGTGGAGAATTTCATTGTATCATCCAGGCAGGGCCACAGTTTTATATATTGTGCGTTTGAATCTACACTGCTTATCTCAGGGCACCATAAACTTTGGAATTCTCGCGCTTTGCTTTTCCTGGGTCATGTCATATAGCTCCACACCTTCAGTTGTGTACCCTTTGCTTTTCCAGTTTTATTGCTGCCCTCTTCTTGCACTCTCCATGCCCACCCACAACCCCTTCATTTTGGCCCTAAAGCAGAGGTAAGGACATTGATAGAGGGTCCACATGTACAAATGGATCTGGCACCTCCTGCCCCCTTAATGGGTCAGCTCAGTTATATCTGGTCACACTCAACACCAAGTTCCCATACCCTTTCTCTGGACCCTTCACTGGCCTATGGGCTGCTAGACAATCCCAGGTTCTTCTGTCTAGATTGTCCCTCTCAGCGTCATCTCCAGTCGCTGCACTGCAAGTTGCAGAGAAACCCTTTTCCCTTTCTCAGGCTCAGTTACCCATCAGATGGATGGAGCCGACAGCAAATCTTTCGGAGTTTCTGCGCGGATAAAAGAGAAACGCGACCGGGAAGGCGCTCCGGAACGGCTGGTGGGGTGGGGGCGACTGGTAGGATGGGGACGGTTGGTGGGGTGGGGCCGCCGGCTGTGCTCGAGTGGCTCCGCCTCAGAGTGGGTCGGCGGGAACGCACGGGGCGGGGCCGCGCTCGGGCTCCCGGGAATTGTAGTCCACGCAGATCGCTGTCTCCCCCTGGCCCAGCTCAGAGGCCCGCGGCACTTGCCCGGGAAAGTGGCGGGGGCCTGCGGGGCGCGAGGCTCTGGGCCCCAGGCCGGCCGCGAGCGGGAATGGGGCCCAGCGCGAGTGCCCTGGCTGATCCTGCCTCTGCTATTCGGGCAGCTGCTGGCGCTGATCGGCGGTGGGGATGCAGTCTACCTCGAGGTCCGCGAGCTGGAGGAGAAGTGCTTCATCCAGGAGATCCCTGATGGCACGGTGGTCATAGGTGCGTGCACGGCTAACCCACGCGTTGTCCTCCTTACACCTGGAGTGCAGATAGGGTGGAGTCTGGGATGCTGAGGGATAGGCTCAAATCTGTACCTCCAGTCCCTGCAGAGGAGAAGGAGAGAATAAAAGTGAGGGGAACTAGAGATAATGTGGGGGGTGGGATGAGGGGGTTAGGGTGGAAAATTGGTGGGTAGCACTCTGATCAGATCATCTTCTTCCCTGCCTGGGCTGGGGTGCGAAGGACTCATGTGATGTCAAAAAGGCAGGCCTGTGATTTGCCTGGTCATTTAGACCTCTGGGCCTACCTGTTCCTCTCCTAACCCCCATAACTCTGGGAAGTCCTGTGCGGGGGTGGCCTCTAGTCATGAGTGTGAATGGGGATCATCTGGGCTGCCTTTTCATTAGGAAAGTACAAGACAGAGCTCTATGATCCAGCTATGGAAAAGTATCAGCCCTCCCCACAATGGATCAATTTGTTCGTGTTTGTGAAGGACCCGGAGAACAAGGTGAGGCTGGCCTTGATTCCCTGCATCCTCTCAAGGCTTTTGCTTCAATACTTCGCAAATCCTCTCAAGGCCTCTATTTCTCAGCCCAGGGCCTGGCTCCTCACAGGTAGACAAACCCAAGGAGCAACATCCTCTTCACAACCTGTAGATAATTGCATATTGGCAATGCTGTCATCTGAGCCTTTCCAGCCCAAACTGATGCCACTTCACCCCACACCATCCCCTCTGACCTGACTTGTGGGGGTTCTGGACCTGGGATACCCCCATTATTCTTCTCCTGGAAGCAGGTTCCTGGCTAGCTTCTCTGTGATCACTTGTGGCTGCTTCCTCTAGAACCTTCTGGCCCGTCAGTATGGCCCTCAGGGCAGCTTCACCTTCACTTCCCAGTCTCCTGGAGAGCACCAGATCTGTCTTCACCTGGAGTCCATCCGGTTCGCCCTTTTCTATGATGGCAAGCTGGTGAGTGTGGCAGGTGGGACATCTACCCTCCCTCCCTCAGGTGGGAGGACCCAGTGGGTGGTACCCATGGAGGAGGGCTATGGCTTCACATGAAGCCAGTGGGCAGAAAACAGCTCCCAAGAATGAGGACCCCCCCACCCCCAGAAGGGAGTTACTCTAACTTGAAATCTTCCTTTGGCTCTGGCTATCCCTAGGTTAAGACCAAACTTAATAAATGTGAAATTCAGAGCTGTTTACCCTCTTATGTGCCCCCAGGGCTTTCCATGGCCACCTCCCAGCAACACAGAACTTTTAGTAAACTGCCCACGTCAAACATTCAGACATACCTCTATTTCTGTGCACATATTGTCCCATCCTTCTGTCTTTTGAACATGGAACTGCACACAGGCAGGGTTCTGATCTGGTGTTCTGGTACCCAAAGCAGGACCACCAGTCCCTGTATCAGTGAGTGTGAGGAGCTGATTTGCCAGTGTCAAGCAGGCATGAGGGTATGGAAGTTGTGTTTCTGGCTGATGCATGGAGCTGAGCTCCCCTGACCTTGGCTCACGTGTCCCCTAGACCATTCACTTGGACATGCAGCTGGGTGAGCACACCAACGATTATGCAGAATTTGCAGCCAACGACAAACTGACCCAGCTGCGTCTGCGCGTACAGCAGCTGGTGGAACAAGTGGGGCAGATCCAGAAAGAGCAGGAGTACCAGAGGGTGAGGATGCACAGTCGGGATGGGATATGTGACCACCTGGGAAGCAGTTCTTCCAGCTCCTTCCCTGGGAGTTCATTCAGTTGTAGCCAGGCATCTTCTCCATTCTTCCCCCTACCCCTACAGTGGCGAGAGGAGCGTTTCCGGCAGACCAGCGAGAGCACCAACCAGCGGGTTCTGTGGTGGTCCATTGTGCAGACCCTCATCCTCGTGGCCATTGGTGTCTGGCAGATGCAACATCTCAAGGGCTTCTTTAAAGCTAAGAAACTGGTGTAGATCGGATCCCAGAGGCCTAGCCCCCATTCACTCCCTTTTTGCTAACTGATGGGGAATGGCAGTCTGGTTATCTCCTGGAATCACGACCCCACCCAGCCCAAAGGGTTTCCTTGCTTTTGGCAGAGGGACAGAGAACCTCTTAGAACTGCTTTCTCTGTCGACTCTGGGAAGAGGATGGGTTCCCAGCTAAAGACAGTGGGTGGGAGGAGTTCTGTGAAGCTGAGCAGAAGAGCGAAAGGGTATCCCCAATCACCTTATTAAACAGGATGATTGAACTATCCCAAGATGGAGAAATAAGAGTGAATATAAATTATAACCTCAGACTTCCTGGCTTAAGCATTTATTGCCTCCTACTCTGCAGTTTGTTCCGGTGATATTTGTGTGTTATCAGATGTTAACCTGGGAGGTCCCACTTACATGGGTGGGGGACTGATTCCAAAATGGATTGCATGAAGAGACCTGTGTTCCAGAAGATAGTATCGTGAGGCTCTTCTGAGACAAGCTTAATTTGATCCCACCGTTGGGGTAACCTGAATGCTGGTGACCCTGTGTGCCTCTATGGGATCGAAAGATTCCTGCTGCCCCGCTCACCTCAACTGCTGGATTCATCCAGATTAGAATGGCACCTCTAGTTTCCTGCTATTTTTCAGTCAACCTGAGTCTCTTTTTACAATTCATGGATTAATTTTTCCAGGATTCCAAGCCAATGTCTTCTTTATATTCAACATCTCCCCTAACTCAACTTTCCTGTGCACACAGTTACAGCTGACAAGGCATCTACATACACCCCATAGCTCTTACCTGATCTAGTCCACATTTTACCAATCTCTGCACTGTGTGCTCTGTTGAAATAGTAATTTCTCATGTGACATATTCTGTTATAAAGAAGTCCACTGGTTGGCATCCTCAACAAAAGCAAGTCTAAATCCTCATAGCCAAAGATGCCAGTAAAGGAGACTCCCGCTAGGGAGAGGCAGCTGTGACAGCCTCAGCTCTTGGTCCTTGAGACAGGCCACCCTCCCTTGGGATAATCTTGAGGGATGATCATCCACCATGCAAGCGTTGGGGGCACTGATCACTTGTAGACCTGGTCATGATAGGTTTCTGACAGTATGAGCGAGACTTAAATAAAGTCAGGGTGGGAGACAACACTGGAGGGTAACTTCTCACCAGAGGGTAAGAGGTGAGAAGGGTCCACTTCTTTCACCTGAGGTTGGGGTAGGGTGCTCTGCACTGCTGCAAGAAGAAGCATTCTTGTCCGTGGAGTCTGACATCAAATGAGTCAGCACATTGAGCAAGATGTACAGGCTAAGGGCAATATGACAGGAGTCTAGGTGTAGCCCAGTTAGCCAGAGAAGGCTGCTTTTGAGACCTGAGGCTCATCATACCTGTTAGCAGAGCAAATGTTCTGGCCCTAAAGCAAAAAAGAAAGAATATGGCAGTTTGGGGAAACATCAAGATCCTGACTTGAGAGGCTGCAGGAAGCCCATCTTCCCAGTTATAATTTCCCATCTAGAACTTGCCTCTTCTCCAAGCATTAGCCCCAGAATCATCACCCATTCCAGGTTCTCACCATGGGGAGAGGCCTTATCCTAACGCTTCGGGAAGCAACAAGACCCAAATGGGCAACAAGGCCATGGGAGAGCTGTGCAAACACAGGAAAGGGAGAGTAAAGGGAGCTCCCTTGTGTCTGTTCCCTCATCCATTTCCACATGGTTCCTCACTCTCACTCAGTGGAGGAACTGGCACTTGTCCCGCTTCAGAGAACAGAGACAGGTCCAGTTCAGGAATGGGCCATTCTAACGCCTAGTCCATTTGACTCAATTTGTAGTGTTCTTTTCTCTTCCCCTTGCTGTCTTTCTAAAAAAGAGAGAAAAGACCCATACAACAAGGTAAGACTCAACTGCCTCTGTTTTTAAAGAGCTGGTGGTGTAGATGAGAAGTGTCTTTGTTTATTGTGACTGCTATAATAGCAAACATTTGGTAAAGTAAAACCAGAAATTCTTTCACAGTTTGTGAAGCCTGAACTTAAAAGTCAAGGTTTCAGCAGGCCTGCATTCCCACCAAAGGTTCTTCCTCTTCCAGCATGTGATTCCCTGTGTCCTGTGACTTGTGATTGTATCACTCCAATTTCTGTCCCATTTTCACATAGCCTTTTGTTTCTCTGTCTTCTCATCTGCTATCTCTTAAGGACACTTGTCACTTGGATTTAGGACCCACCCAGGTAGTCCAGGATAAGCTAAAAATCTTAATTATATCTGCAAAGACCCTTTTTCCAAATGATGTCATATTCACAGGTTCTGGGGGTTAGGAATAGACATTCAGCCCACAAGTGAAAGCAAGAATTATATACATGACCAAATACCAAATAACAGAAAGGACAAGTAGAGTTCTCTCAATTCAGGATAAGGTGAGACAACAATGGATCCATAGATGAATGGTGGGTGGAAGGAAAAGGGATGTCAAGAACTCTTTACAAAGGAGGTGGCACTTGGCTGGGACGTTGAAGGACAGGGTGGTTTGAATCTGAAGAGAAAGGAAGGAATTCCTGATGAGAGAAATGAAGCCTGAAGAGCAGCAAATATGCAAAGTATTTCAAGAATACTTCAGATGACTTACCCCTGAATTATGATGTGATAAAATATAAGCTTTGAAAAAGAAAGGAGTCAAGAAAATAAGTATAGCATCTGTAGGTTAAAACCCATTAGTTGCAAAATGCAATACTGTTCAGGGGAACAGAAGGTAAGATTTGTGTACAGCCCACATCTTCCCCCAACCTACTGTCCTACCTAGCTCCTGAGGAGCCTTGGGATAGTACTCAAGCCTTAGTGGTGTTAGCACTGACACTGAAACCCTAAGCAACAAGAGAGGGCCTCTGCCTTCATTTTAATCCCTGGGATATAGCATGTGGTACAGAAAGACATGTGTACAATGACATCAGCAACAAGCCCTGAGATGTTCCTCACTCATTCTCTACCCCAGCAACACCTTGGCATCTATCCACAGACAGAAGTGCCTTTGTGTAAGTTGTAGGATCCAGTACTATGTCAAGGGATCCAGGTGAGCCTCATTCACCCACATGTGGACTAGTAGACTTCAGTTTGGTTGTGGACCCAGCAGTGACCCTTAAACGGCTCCATCTGAGATAATCACTCACAAATGAGAAGTTAGGTTTCGAAGTTCCAGCCTACCAGTGGAGGAGAAAAATAGAATTTGAACACATGGAGAAAGTAAAAGGAAAAATTTGACTTGTATCGTCTGTCCCCTGGCTACTATAACTCAGTGCCAAAAACCACTTTTTTTGGCTATTGATTTTTCACATGGGATAAAGTGAGGGCCTGTGAGTGGGCAGTCAGCTTTCCCAGTTGAGCTAGAGTCTATCAAAGAGATCCATTTCTCCCTTGCCTCATCTATAATACTGAGTGATGATCTGTATAATAGTGGGTAGCTTGGGAAGAGCCTGGGAAAACAGCAGATAGGTCTGTTAGAAGGTAACAGAGGTAAATGAATTCTGCTGTATAACAAACTCCATTGAGACCCTGCATACAAGTTGCTGGGGACACTTTTGCCTGTGGGTCCTCCCAACTGGTCCATAGACACTGCCAATACTCCACATGCTTCATTGACACACACCCCCATCCTGTGGCCAGTTTCCTGTGTGTGCTTCTGAGGGTGTCAAGACCAAGCTTTGGCAGACAGCTAGTGAGCATGTGCAGAAAACTAGCCTAAATCTGCTACCAGAGAGAGGCTACACATTTGGGCATTCTGCACTACCCTTGAAAAAGTAAAATGGAAGCTATCGGCCCTAGGCCTGATGTGTTGTGAGATTGAGAAAAGATATATAGGTTTAAGAATTCTGTTGCACCTAGAAGCAATAAGCAAGAGCAGGCATATCCACAGAAGTTCTAGAAAAGCTTCAGGATCACTAGAGGATTGATGGAAAGTGTTTCTCTCCCAAAGTCAGTCAATAAAATCTAGCAAAGGTGACTGCTTCTTCAAATATAGAGATATCAATGTAAGACTTCAAGGAATGTAAAAGAAAAACAAAACAACCATGCAAAATTGTAATAATCTTCAAAAACAGTGGCTTTTGGCACTGAGTTATAGTAGCCAGAGGACAGATGATACAAGTCAAATTGTTCCTTTTACTTTCTCCAATGTGTTCAAACTGATGCCAAAGACATGGAAATCTGTGATCTTTCAGATAAATCAAAATGGCTTCTTTAAGGACACTTGGCAGCCACAGGAAAAATAGTCAATGAAATCAGGAAAACAGTACACTAAAGTTTAACAAAGGGAAGTCACAAAAAAAGAACAAAACAAATTCTGAAAAACAAGGAATACAGTCATGCATTGGTTAATGACAAGAGTATGTCTTGAGAAATACATTTTTGAGCATTTCATCATTGTGTGAATATAGAGTGTAATTACCTGAATCTAGATGATCTACCTTACTACACACCTAGGCTATTTGGGATAAACCTGTTGGGACCATTATTGTAAATATGTCCATCATGGGCCAAAAGTCATTAAGTGAAACATAACTATAAAGTAGATGAAGAATGCAATAGACAATATCAATATTAAAATGGATCAAAGAGAAGAATATGTGAAAAGAATGAAGAAAATCTACAGGCTCTATGGGAATACAACCAAAAGAAACAATCTGTAGAAGTCCCAGAACGAGAAGGAGGGGACAGACAGCTTATTTAAAGAAATAATAGCTAAGTATTCCCCCAAATATGGGGAGAAGTTTGGCCATCCAACTCCATGAAATTCAGAAATCATCAAACAAACTTAGATCTTCTCCAGGAACTCCTTGGTGGCGTAAGTTTTAAGTCCCAGCATTATCACTGCAATGACCTGAGCTCAATTCCCAGCCAGGGAACTGACCACATGGTGCAGAAAACCTCTCTTTTCTTGCCTGCTTGCTGTTCCCCTCAGCAGTGTATTTCAGTAAATCCACCTGTTCTGCTCCCCACTCTGTCTCTGGTGAATCCTCTCACTACCCATACTTCTGTGCTACACTTTAGTTCTATGCAATAATAATGAAAAATAAAGAAAAATTTTAAAAAGTGATCTTCTCCAAAACACCTTATAATAAAATTATCAAAAGTCAATGACAAAAAGAAGATATTAAAACAGCTAAGAGAAAAGAAGCTTGAGACTTAAAATGGAATATCCAAAAGGCTATCCTATGAATACACCTTGTTCCATGTTTCTTGCATCCTCATATGGCAGAATTCTTGGTGGATTTCTCAATAGAAATTTTCAGGGGAAAACAGAATGAGATATGTCAAAGTAAAGAAAAGAAAAAAGAAAAAAACAAAGCTGCCAAATAAGAATACTCTATCTGGCAAAATTGTCTTTCATAATTGAAGAATTTTTCAAACAATTGGAGTTCATCTCTACTATATCTGCTTTATGAGAAATGCTGAAAGAATAACCAGTTTACTATAAAGTTTTGAAGACAAAAGCTATCAAAAGTAACTATGGTGGGCCCTCCCTGGTGGTACAAGGGGTTAAAGCACAGCACTAAGAAGCTAAAGCTACTTCAGCATGAGTTCAATCCCTGCCGGCCCCAGAAGTGACCACATGGCGTGGCAGACCTCTCCTGACCTGCCCGCTGCTCCCCTCAGCAGTGTACTTTATCAATATGCCTGTTCTGTTCCCCGTTCTGTCTCTGAAGCCCCTCACCTCCCCTGCACTCTGGCCTGTACCCCAGTTCTGTATGCATAAATAAATAAATCTTTAAAAAGAAAAGTAACTATAGCACAATAAATTGTTAATGAATATGCAGTACAAAAGAGGCAAATTGTAACTTCAACAACATAAAAAAGGAAAAAAGGATAGAATATTTTAGGTTGTTTTATGTTAAATTGTTGGCATATAATAGATTGTTATATCTATAAGATGTTTTCTATCAACCTTATAGCCAAAAACTAAAAACCTATAGTAGATACACAAAACATACACATAGGGAATCAATCCATATCACTACAGAAATTCATCAATTCACAAAAGGAAGGAATGGAGAAAGGAACTACAAAAAAATCTAGAAAGCAATAGGTGACGTTATTAATTTCTTATCTGTCAATAATTATTCTAAATGTAAATAGATTAAATTTTCCCATCAAAATGCACATGATATATAGATGGATTTAAAAAAATAAGACTCACACTATTTTCTTGACTGACCTGACTCCCCTGTAGCAACCCCAGTCATGACTGAAGCAAAGGAAGAATTAGAGAAGTAGGATGAAGGTGTGAGATTTTGTCTTTTTGACTAATCACTAGAAAGCCACCAACTAAGTCATCAATATTTGGGAAACTTGGAAATAAAGTAACTTCTCTTTTACTTCTCTTAAAAATAACTAAAAATTGGGCCCTCTCTGGTGGCTCAGCGGGTTAAAGAACAGCACTAAGAAGCTAAAGCCACTTCAGCATGAGCTCTATTCCCACCCACCCCACCTCTCGCCCCACCCTGTCCCGCCCCCCAGGTGACCAACATGGCTCGGCAGACCTCTCCTGGCCCACCCACTGCTCCCCTGAGCAGTACACTTTGTCAGTCACCCCGTTCTGCTACCCACTCTGTCTCTGGTGAATCCTCTCACCGCCCCTGCACTTCTGGCCTGTACCCCAGTTCTGTACGCATAAATAAATAAATAAATAAATCTTTTAAAAAAAGTAAGACACAACTATATGCTGCTTACAAGACACTTCAGTTTTGAGAACATAAGTAGGCTCATAGTTTAGGGATTAAAAAAGATATTCCACATAAGTGGAGACCAAAAAGGAGTAGAGATAGTTATATTTCAACCAGAAAAAAAAAAAAAAGACTTTAAGACAACATCTGTAATAAAAGACAAAGGTCATTATATAGTGACAAAAGGGTCTATTTACCAAGAACATATAGCAATTGTAAATGCATTTTAATACCAAAGTGCCTAAATATATTAAGCAAATACTAACAGTTCTGACGGGAGAAATAGACAATACAGAATAGTAAGAGATTTCAATGCCCCACTTCAGTAATGGATAAATCATTCTGGCAGAAAAATCAATAAACATTGAACTTGAACTGTATTTTAGACCAAATGCACGTAATAAACATAGGTAGACTATTCCACTTAACAGAGGCAGAATACACATTCTTCTCAAGTGCAAATGGACTATTTACCAGGATAGATCATAAGATAAGACACAAAACAAGTCTTAAAATTTTTGAGAAGAAAATGAAGAATGATGTAAAAAAAGAAAAAGAAAATTTGAGAAGATTGAAATCATATCAGGTATCTTTTCCAACCACAATAGTAGAAGAAAAATTGGAAAATTCAAAATATCTAAAAAGAAAGCAACACCCTTAAAATTGTCTTTATTTATAGACATCATCTTTCTTATATGTAGACAATCCTATGGACACACACAAAAGAAAACTGTTAAAATTAATAGATGAGGGCCCTCCCTGGTGGCGCAGCGGGTTAAAGCGCAGCACTAAGAATTGAAAGCCACTTCCGCATGAGTTCAATCCCTGCCTGCCCTGGAGGTGACCACATGGCGCAGCAGACCTCTCCTGACCTGCCCACTGCTCCCCTCAGCAGTGTACTTAGTTGATCTGCCTGTTCTGCCCCCCACTCTGTCTCTGGTGAATCCTCTCACTGCCCCTGCAACTCTGGCCTGTACCCCAGTTTTGTATGAATAAATAAATAAATCTTTAAAAAAAAAACAAAAAACTAATAGATGAGTTCAGTAAAGTTACAGCATACAAAACTAACATACAGAAATCAGCTGCATTTCCTCGTACTAACAGTGAAATATATGAAAATAATTCCATCACAATAATATAAGAAATGATAATATCCAAATATCAAATAATTATATTGTACACTTGAAACTAATATGATGATATATGTTAATTATACAACATAAAAATAAAATAATAAAAATAGTCAGGAATAAAACTAATGTATTACCTGAAAGACCTGCACATTGAAAAACTATAGGATTTAGCTGAAGAATTGAAGAATATACTAAAAATGGGGAAATATGTCTCAAGTTAATGGATCAGAATTAATTTTATTAAAATTTCCATACTACCTAAACCTATCTAAGCTGCAATGCAATGTCCATCAAAATTCTAATGACATTTTTCACAGAAACAAACAAAAAACTTAAAATCCATAAGGAATTATAAAATACCTCAAATAACTGAAACATTCTTGAGAAAGAATAAAGCTGGAGGCATCATACTTCCTAATTTCAAACTAAACCACAAACTTACAGCAATCAAAAATAGTGTAGTACTGGCATAGACACGTAGAACAATGTAATATAATCAAGAGTCCAGAAATAAACTTTTATATACACATGTGGTCAACTAATACTTGACAAGAGAGCAAAGAATGTTCAATATTATTTCCTTAATAAAGGATAATGGGATAATTGGATAAGCACATGCAGAAAGGAGAAACTGGACCCCTATCTTATACCACTCAAAAATTAACTCAAAATTGGCTAAAGACTTAAACATAAGATTGAAGCTTTAAAGCACCTAGAAGAGAAAAATCTCCTTGACATTGACCTTGGCAACAGTTTTTTGGGTACAACATCAAAAGCACAAAGAACAAAATCAAAAATAAAGAAGTGGAAATGTATCTAAGTTAAAACGATTCTGTATAGCCAAAAAAAAGAAAAAACTCAAGTATGAAAAAAATCAACCTAATGAATGGGAGGAAATATTCACAAAGCAATGTCTTTGATAAGGATTAATTTCCAAAATATATACACGAAAGCAAAAAAAAAAAAAAAAAAAGATTTAAAATAGACTTGAGGGCTCTCCCTGGTGGTGCCAGGAATTAAAGCACTGCATTATGAAGTTCTCTGAAGTGGCTGCAGCACCAGTTCCATTCCCCGCCAGGGAGCTGACTCCCATGGCGTGACCCGCCTGTCACTGCTCCCCTCAGTAGTGTATTTCAGTAGATCTGCCTGTTCTGCTCCCCACTCTGTCTCTGGTGAATTCTCTCACCCACCACACCTTTGGCCTGTAAACTAGTTCTGTAGCATAAATAAATAAATCTTCAAAAAAACAAATGGACTTGAATATACATTTCCCAAAAAAAGACATACAAATGACCAACAGGTACATGAAAAGATACCCAACATCAATAATCTTCAGGGAAATGTAAATCAAAGCTACAAGGAAACATTACCTCACATGTGTGAGAACAACTATTAGCAAAAAGACCAGAAATAACAAGTATTGGTGAAGAAGTAGAGAAAAGGGAACCCTTGCACGTTGTTGGTGGGCATGGAAATTGGTACAGGTACTATTTAAGAGTGTATGGAGGTTCCTCAAAAAATTAATAATAGAAATACTATATAAACCAGAAATTTCATTTCTGGATATGCACCTGAAGGAAATAAAATTACTATCTGAACATATGAAATTACTGTCATTGCAGATGTTCACAATAGACAAAATATGGAAACAATCTAAGTTTCCCTCTACAAGTGAATGAATAAAGAAATCTTTTTACACACACACACACACACACACACACACACACTGGAATATTATTTGGTCCTTAAAAGAAAAGGAACAGGGCCCTCCCTGGTGGTGTAGCAGGTAAACACAACACTAAGTAGCTAAAGCCACTTCAGCACAAGTTTGATCCCCAGCCCCAGCGGCAGACCTCTCCTGACCCGCCCACTGCTCTCTCAGCAGTGTACTTTGTTAGTTGGCCTGTCCTGCTCCCCCCTCTCTCTGGTGAAGTTTCTCACCACCCCTGCACCTCTGGCTTGTACCCCAGTTCTGTATAAATTAATAAATCTTTTTAAAAAACTGTATTTAATACATATATATATATATATATGTATATATGTATATATATATATGAAAGAAAAGAAATCAAAGCATCAGGTCAATAACACAAAGGTTTTCCAGAAGCAGTTTAACACCAGAACTCTTACGCAAGTATTCTCAAGAAAAACTGATATGGAAGTAAGTTTACTTACTAAAACAATTTCAGTACTGCATACAGCACTAGTATGCAAGGTAGGACTGAAAGAAGCTGAGGAAATTAGTGATTTCATGTTCTAGCTTCTATTCTATCCCCTGAAACTTCTGGAGCATGAACACCACTGTTGGGTTTAGGAATCAGACATCATTATTTCTCTATCAATCAGTCATTGGCTCCCCGCCAAGGTGAAAAGGGTGAGCTTGGCTTGGCCAATAGCAGTTCTCCAGCAGTCATTCTCCTCAGAAAGGGGAGACCATGTGCAGTCAATGCTCCCTTCCTTAAGGGGGTGTGAACTGGTCAGCAACACCATCTGCTACACAGGCAATCACAGAATGAGAGCCATTCTAAGGATAGCCAGCCATGTCAGCGACAGCTCACTAGCCCAGAATAAAGGGGAAACGTTCTCCATTTACGCAGATTTAAGAGATCTTGTAATCAAACATTGAACCTTACTTACAAAACAATTATAAAATTTTCAACCTGAACTGATATTAGCTATTCCAAGGAACCATTGTTCATTATGATATTGTGGTAATGAAATTGTCATTTTTTAAAGGATGAATTGATATATCAAAGTATTTACAGATGACATGACGAAACATCTGGGTTGTTTGCCTTAAAGTACTTCAACAAATAGGGCCCTCCCTGGTGGCGCAAGAGGTTAAAGTGCAGCACTATGAAGCTACCACAGCTGTTTCAGCATAAGTTCGAGTTTGATCCCAGCCAGAGAGCTGACCCACATGGCACAGAAGACCTCTCCTGACCCGCCCCTCAGCAGTGTGCTTCATTGATCTGCCTTGTTCTGCTCTCCACTCTGTCTCTGGTGAATCCTCTTACCGCCTCTGTACCTCTGGCCTGTACCCCAGTTCTGTATGCATAAATAAATAAATCTTTTTTAAAAAATACTTCAGCAAACAAAAACTGATAACAGCAGATAAGGAGCAATCTTGGTAACTGTTCAATCTAGACAGTGGATATTTTGGGAAGCCATTATATTCTCTATCCTGCATATGTCTGCACATTTTCACAGTGACTTTAGAGGAATAAATGGATGGAGGAATCAGCCCTGATGAAGCAGTTTCCCACCTGAGGCATCCTCAGTGGACAGCCCCTCCCCCATGACTCCTATGAGTCAGTGGTCAAATCTTTCCCCAAACTTTTCCCCAGGCTGAGCAAGGGCCTGGCTACAGATACCCCAGAGGTTGAGGACTCAGCCCCAGTACATCCTTCCCTGTGCTTTTCTGACCAACACCAAACACGGGGAGAATGGGCAATTCCCTGCAGTGTCTACACTCTCCTGACAACCTGCACTCCTCCTCCCCTAAATGGAAAGAAAAAGTAAAACTGGGCACTGAAGGACTTGTTCACAGTGTGAGAGCTATGGAGGGAGGAAGCAGGAGAAAGGTAGTGTTTGTGGAACTGGTCTTGGAGAAAGGCTGCCATATTCAAAATGAGCCCAAGAAGTGCAGACAGAGGGCAGAAGACCCTAAGTTTCTCTACCTTCCTTCCTTTTGTGTTTTTTCTTAAAGCAACCTGAGGCCGATTCAGTATTTGACAATGAGGAACTGCTGACTGAGACTGTCTTAGGCTGGGAAAGGCACTCTCAGAAACAGAATTATCCCCGGGGTCAGGGTCAAATTGGGAGTGAATGATGTGCAGTGGGTGTTCAGGGGGGGCACAGAGGTAAGCCTTCCCAGTACGGTGGACTCCAGATATTTCTCAGGCTTAGTGCAGAAGGCCAGAACCACAGGGTTGGGCTGAGCAGTGTGGGGAAGACAACAAAACCAAACAGTGAGGGTCTCAGAGGATCAGAGGGGCAGAGTTGTGGGGACCAGGTTACAGGCACTGGGCACTCTAATCCTGGCTTTAGTATCTAGAGGCTTGGAGTAAGCAAGAATAAGGGGTCACAGAGGAGGAGTCAGGTTTTAGTTAAGGTGGCAGGGAAAGGCTGAGGGAGAAACTTGAGTTAGGGGCTGCTGGGCAGGGGTGAGAAGCTGGAGCTCACCATGCAGAGTGGTTAGTGACAGGAGCTGGAAAACGCCAAGGCTTCAGGGTGTTACCTGGGGTTCAGATGAGTGGAATTCCTGGGGCCTTCTGAGAAAGATTTTGGCAGACATTTCTGTTCAGCAGTACACAACAGTTATTAAGGAAAAGAGAAAGAAATGAAGCAGTTGCATAGACACGGGTGGGCAGTCTTAAAGGACAAGCTCTGCATTTTGCCAGAACAAGCATGTTTTGTCTTTTAAATTTTTATTTTCTGAGCCCTCCCTGGTGGCACAGTGGGTCAAAGGACAGCACTAAGAATCTAAAGCCACTTCAGCATGAGTTCGATCCCCGCCTCAGAGGTGACCCACACTGCGAGGCAGACCTCTCCTGACCCGCCCACTGCTCCCCTCAGCAGTGCACTCACTAGATCTGCCTGTTCTGCTCCTGCCTCTGTCTCTGGGGAATCCTCTCACCACCCCTGCACCTCTAGCCTGTACCCCAATTCTGTATGCACAGAATCTTTTTTTTAAAAAAAGATTTATTTATTTGTGGATACAGAATTGGGGTACAGGCCAGAGGTGCAAGGATGGTGAGAGGACCACCACACACAGAGCAGGGAGCAGAACAGGCAGATCGACGAAGTACACTGCTGAGGGGAGCAGATCCACGAAGTACACTGCTGAGGGGAGCAGCGGGCGGGTCAGGAGAGGTCTGCCACGCAGTGTGGGTCACCTCCGGGGCAGGCAGGGATCGAACTCATGCAGAAGTGGCTCCAGCCCCTTAGTGCTGTGCTTTAACCCGCTGTGCCACCAGGGAGGGCCCTAAATAAATCAGTTTTTAAAAATGTATTTTCTGACCCTCCCTGGTGGCGCAGCAGGTTAAAGCACAGCACTGAGAATCTAAAGCCGCTTCCGCATGAGTTCGATTCCCGCCTGCCCTGGAGGTGACCACATGGCGAGCCAGACCTCTCCTGACCCGCCCGCTGCTCCCCTCAGCAGTGTACTTCGTCTATCTGCCTGTTCTGGTCCCCACTCTGTCTCTGGTGAAGCCTCTCACCACCCCTGAGCCTCTGGCCTGTATCCCAGTTCTGTATGAACAAATAAATAAATCTTTAAAAAAAATGTATTTTCTTACATTGTGGATCACCTCTCTATAGTTATTGTTCCCCTTAGGTGTGACCCTCCCACCAATAATCCACCACCACCTGGCTGCAGTGGTATCTTCCACCCCTGCTCAGATCACGCACTGCTATCTGCTGTAAGCCGTAAATAGATGTTAGACCCCTAGGCCTGTCTTTTTCCAGGAACCATGTCCTTTTCCTGGGGAAGGACCTGGGGGAAGACCACAGCAGACCAGGCTGCCCAGGTCCCCAGGAACAGCTGTGATTCAGGCAGCAAGGGAGGGCAGCTGTGTGGAGTGGCTTTCCGGACTCCTTGATTTTGGAGCTTCTTGTGGTGTAGGACACCACCCCATTTTCCCCAGACCAGTGTGGCCTCTAGGTTCCATGCCTCCTCCTCATCCTCCTCACCTGCACTGATGGTACCATCTATTTGGTGACTGTCACGTGATGCTGCTTCTGATAATTCTGGCCTTGGGAACCCTGCTCCTTGTCAATGTCAATGGGCAAGTTCCTGCATGTGGTCAGCTCAGTTCCTCTAATCTCCTGAAACTCTGCAGTTGGAGTGCCTGAATTATAACCATCTTGCACCAAACTTAAGTGAAGTGGAAATCAGAGCAGAGAGGGATTTCCCTCCTTGACCTGAACCCTGGCCCTCACTCCAACCTGCAGTCTAGGCCACATTGGTGTGTTCTGTCTCCCACCCTAAGACCCAGGCCACAGTGTGGTGCCCAGCTTGTACCTCAGCATGTTATTTGTGGGGGGGCTCATTAGTTTGTAAAATTTTATCACCCTGGAGCCAAGTTGGGTAGATAACCCTTTCTGATCGATCCACTTCAGATTCCTGGAAACTTCCATAGCCAGTTTAAATGATAGTTAATAATCCCTACCCACCAGTTTTTTGAACTTGTGAAAACTTCCATCCTACATTTTTCTACCCTAAACTTCCATTTTTACCACCTTCCAACAGCCTCACAAATTGCTCTGGGCCTTTCCCAGGCATAATGTTCCAAAGAAAGACCCAGGACATGCAGTCCCAGCCCAGCACCAGGTAGGAAGTGTCTCTCGACTCTCTGGTGGGCCCAGATCCAATGGAGAGCTCCATTTCCCCCAAATGGGTGTCTACCAGGGACCTGGTCCAGCCTGACCAGGTTTCTTATGTGATTCAAAAAGAAGATATAAAATTTCAATCTTAGTTTCAAATAGGTACAAATATTTTGCCAAGTGTTTTACACCCACTGCTCCTTTATACAAAGAAGTTTCTACCTTCCTGGAGGATAACCATTTGTTTACTGTTCCTACACTCTGAAGGTGGCTAGAGTTTCTCAAAATTTGGAAGCAATGCTTGGCATGGTTTGACTTAAAGTATAGTGATATTGTTACAGGACAGGAGGGGCACCCCTGGAGCCCCAAACCTACCTGCTCTAAGTGGGTTCTGCCATCTGCTGCATCAAGACAAAACATATAAAACTTTAATGAAAAGGGACTTTAATACAATGAGTATACAATACAGAAGACAAAGAATATAAGTCTAAATCAAACACCTGAAGTTACCCATCCCCTCATGGGCAAAAGTCCACCCAAAAGGGACTGGCCCAAAGCAAGGCCTGAAAGCCAGACACAAGACTGAAGCACCTTCTGGCTGGGACCCATCGAAAAGGGTCAGAAATGGACAGACAAATGTGGGAGGAAAAGAGCAAAATCAAATCAATATAAACACTGCCATAGTCACCTCCCTACAGGTGACTCCCCACATCTGCCTTAACCAGTCCAGGTCAGGAAACAAACATGGTTCCTTCATCACATGCTTGCTGTTCCATGTGGCTTCCTCAGGTTTCCTTCTGGCTCTCCATCTTGCTTCCTTCTTTTTTCTTCTGATTCCTTCTCCTCTTTTTTCTCTGCTCAGCTCTTTCTGGATTGGGCAGGGAACCTGGAACTTCACCTTTTCCTGGGGACTACCACCTGTTACAATATAATATACTCAAAATTGGGTTTCAGAGTCAAGAAGTTATTTTGTTTATTTTTACTATCATAAACTGAAGCATGTGGGCAAGGATATCACTCTAATGATTTTGAGGAGCTGAATTTAGAAATTAACATGTACTTAGTCTCACCTTTATTTTAAAGTCAGGGAAGAAGTGGTATCTACAAATCTTCATTCCTTCATTTTAAGGGTTTACTGTTAACTGATCTTTTATCGGTATTACATAGAAAGAGTGATTCCACAAGACCCAGTCTGCCTCCTGGCCTGATCCTACTAAGACATCAAAGAAAATGAGAAATAACAACTCTCTGTTTTTGATTAAATGAGGCAATACCTCGCATTCCAAACTCTAAAATAAAGGAGAAAAGTTGCTGAGGGCAAGAACCTCAGGCCATCCAAGCAGACCATCAAGGCCAAGCAGCATAGGACATGCCCTTGCAAGAGGGAGACCAGCTGGGAGAGGGGAAAAAGCAGACCCATTTGGAGGAGAAAAGGCACAATGGTGATATTGGGATAATAACCTGCATAGAGGACCTTTGCTGATTTGGGGAACAGTGAGGACTCTGGAGGAGGAAGAACCCCTGAAAGCTCTTGATCTGCTCAGCAGCCTAAAGGTCAGTGGCTTTAGGCAGACCTGCCCATTTTATGAGTTTCTCCATGAGGGTTGGCAAATACTCCTGTTCCTCCCTACACAATCCTTGAGAAATAGCTCAGATCAGTGTAGTCACAAAATGAATAAGTAATATTTGACATGGGTTGACTTAAACTATGAGTTATGTAATAGACTTTGTAGAATACAATCTCCAAAAGGAAGGAAAGGAGGGAGGGAGGAAGGTAAGAACTAGAAGAGCAGGTGAAGAACATCTCCCAGAAAGAGTTTGCCATGGAGAAAATGAGCATCATGAACAAAAAGCTCCCTCCATGAACTCACAGAAACTACTAAAAGACCACCTATATGATGCAAGATGTCAAGGAAAAAGAAATGTCAGCTTTTTACACTGGCAATGTCTCATAATTAAAAACAGGGATTAAGAGGTTAAGAAAGGGCTTCGGAAACAGTGGGCCTTGTCAACTGTGAGCTTCACAGTGGCTGACAAGGTGGTTCACTTTTTAGCAAAGAAATGGGAAAAAAAAAACTTCTTTCTAGCAGAGCGCAGGAAAAAAATTGGTGAAAATTTGTCACTTAAATGAAGGCCATGAAGTGGGGTGAGATACTGCATATAACAATCAAAAATAGAAGACTGAGAAGACTAAGAGAAATTAATTAAAAAAGAGCAAATAAGAAAATGACAAGAGAAATGGCACATGTGGATTAAAGAGACCCACTAGGCTCAGTTCAGAGTTGGGATCTCTAAGGAACAGAAATAAGCAAAAAAAAAAAGTTTGAAAATGACTCAGGTGGTAGAAGTAACCCAAATGTGCACCGACCAATGAAGAAATAAATACAATACAACAAATAAACAAATAAATACAACAGGATATTACTCAGCCATTACAAGTAATGAAATTCTGAAACATACTACAGCTTGAAATATATGTAAAAGGTGAGTCTGGTGAAAATAAGAGGAAAGTGGTTTATATAATTCTAGCAAAACAGAAGAAACTTTGAATGCATGATTGCAAAGGGTACAAGCCTATCTCCCAGAAAACATCTCACAAACTAGTAAACACTGAGATGTTACCTAGAAAGATGCTAAATTTCAGATAAAGCCAAACCAAAAAGAAATAAGCACTCAAAAATCAAGCCACCTGCAAGACTACTTTCAGAATCTCCAAACAACTTTCAACGCCAGCAAATGGGAAAGTAATATCTGCAAGTGATCAAAGAAAGAAATAGTCCAAGAACTTCATGCCCAAATCTCATGCAAGTATCAAAGCAGCAGAGTTCGGAACTCATGAAAAATGTGCTAGAACTTTGCTACTGTTTTACAATCTATAGCATCAGCCATCGCCTGAGGGACAACAACCAGTTATCCAGATTTTCATATCCCCATGCCAGACCAACTGAACCAGGATCAGCACTTTGATGACAACCCCTGGTGAATCCTGTAAACTTAAAAGTTGGAGAATCATTGTTCATGGCAATGGCTTTCAGACATCCAAAGGTAAGTAGAAAAACTGGCAACGATGACAACAAAGTCAATGGTGAGTATCGAATGCATGTAAATACATAACTGAGGCAGAAGCAGATGCAATAGTGGTTCCAGAAAAGAAGCTCAGAAATAATCAAAGAGACTGTCTTCCATAAAGTCGGAAAAGAAGACAAGGTAATGGTGGGAGATAAAATATCTCACTTTTCCCAGCAGAAGAGTAAATAAGTGCTGTTTTAAAGGTATAAGTAATAAAGATACATTTAAGGGAATACAACAGGATAGCACACCAAAAGCCAGAAGTTAATTAACTGTATGCCATATGTTGAATGCAAAGATGTTCCCTACTTCCCCAACCCACCTGGAGTACAGGTGGGCTAGCCAAATCCCTCCCTCCAGGCAGGAGATGGGAAGACTTTCTAGAATCTGACCACCACATTGTCACCCACTGTGAAGCTCTCAGTTGACAGGTACAGCATGTTTCAAGGTGTCCTCTAGGTCTCTTAGTCCCCAATCTTTTGTTTGTTTGCATTGAAGAATGGAGGTGTAAGGAGGGTATATCCTTACGTGAGGTGGGGGGCTGTGAGAGGATTCACCAGAGAAAGAGTGGATAGCAAAACAGGTGGATTGACTGAAACACACCTCTGAGGGGAGCAGCAGATGAGACAGGAGAGGTCTGCTGGGCCATATGGACCAACATCCTGGCTGGGGATTGAACTCAGATACTAATGGTGATAACTCTCAGAATTAACCCTAGGCCACCAAGGAAGCCCCAGTTCCCATTCTTAATCATGAGCAGAGTCAGGAATTGCCCATGTGAAAATTGACAGCTATAAGGCCATTTTAAAATGGAGTTGGAAAGCCATTTGAGAAAAATTGCATTTACATCTTTTGCCCCGCCGACTATCTCTGCAGCAGAATTTGTACTGGACAGAATTACTGGGCAGCAGAATTTGGCCTGGACCAAGAGCAATTGTTTCTAACTATTGTTTGAGAACTATTGATTATGGACTTTCTAGTTAGAAGGATAAAATCGGTCATTTTCCTTTTCACACTTTCTAGAGACTCTATTGTGCTTAGCCAAAAATAGTTTGCTAACACTAGTCAACTCTTCTTTAATCACATCTCTCATTTTCCTCTTTTCCTTCCAAAAACCTCCCTACTTTATCTCTCCTCTGGACATGTTTCAGATTTTCTTTTTTT
Organism: Condylura cristata; assembly: GCF_000260355.1. Lineage (NCBI taxonomy): Eukaryota > Metazoa > Chordata > Mammalia > Eulipotyphla > Talpidae > Condylura > Condylura cristata. The sequence goes on along the minus strand of NW_004567109.1, from coordinate 63,154,519 downwards.
TAAGATTTATTTATTTATGCATACAGACTGGGGTGCAGGCCAGAGGTGCAGGGGGAAGGGGGTGAGAGGATTCACCAGAGCGGAGAGAAGAAAAGGCAAATTAACAAAGTACACTGCTGGGCCCTCCCTGGTGGCGCAGCGGGTTAAAGCACAGCACTGAGAATCTAAAGACGCTTCCGCATGAGTTCGATTCCCGCCTGCCCCGGAGG
>NW_004567109.1:63131663-63154210 GCF_000260355.1 Condylura cristata | reverse complement strand
TCCCAACTCTGTCTCTGGTGAATCCTCTCACTGCCCCTGAGCCTCTGGCCTGTGCCCCAGTTCTGTATGCACAAATAAATAAATCTTAAAAAAAAAAAAAAAACAAAGTACACTGCTGAGGGGAGGAGCAGGTGAGACAGGAGAGGTCTGCTGTGCCATGTGGGTCACCTCCCTGGCCGGGGATCAAACTCACACTGTAGTGGTGGCAGATAGCTTCACAGTGCTATGCCTTAACCCATTGCACCAGCAGGGAGGGCCCTTTAGATCTTCTACCTGAATCTGTGTATCCCAAATTACATTCTTTGATCCCTAATGAACACATTTTACCTTTTTAATTGCCTCCTGAATTTTCAGGCTGTACTAAACATCTGAGAAAAAAATAGCTACACATTTAAACAACAGGGAAAAATAGCTACACATTTAAACAACAGGAAAAAAATAGCTACACATTTAAACCACAGGAAAAAAAATAGCTACACATTTAAACAACAGGAAAAAAAATCTACCTGGGTCAAATAGATAGCAGACAAGGTATTATGTGTGTGTTAAAATAAGAACTGTACACCAAAAAAAGAAAATAGCAAATACTATTTAATGTAATTTTTAAAGTCATTGGGGAAAAAATACCACTAATGTCTTCAAAAACATAAAATACTCTTAAAACAATGACAGAATTCCATTAAAAAACAAAAGAAGGAATGAAAAAGGAAAGGAAGGATAGAAGACAGAAAAGAGAACAAATAGAGGGAGGGAGGAAAAATAAACTATCAGAAGAAGAAGAAAACTCTTGGAAGTACAAAACCTGGAAGTATGAATGGATGCAATACATAAAAGTTGGAAGATAATTTGAGAAACTTAGAAAAATAGATTTGAAAATAGGGATTAAAAGAAGAGGGAAGAAAAAATTAAAGAAATCCTCCAGGAGCTGAAACCTCTAAATGAGAACATGGAGGGGATGCTATAACCAATAAACTCAATATAATAACAATGTAAGAAATTTTGCCAGAACTAAAAGTCTTGACTTGAGGGGTAAAAGGACTCTTCAAAAATCAGAACTTTAGATGGCTATAGATCCACACAAAGGAAAGTTACTGTGAAGTCTCAGAACACTGGAGACAAATAGAATATTCCGAAAACTTGAAGAAAGGGAAAAATAATTCACATACACACAAAAGGAATGAGCCATTGGGTCCTCCCCTGATGGCGCAAGGGGTTAAAGCACAGCACTATGAAGCTGACTGCAGCCACTGCAGCACCAGTTAGATTCCTGGCCAGGAGCGTGACCCACATGGTGCAGCAGACCTCTCCTGTCTTGCCTGCTGCTCCCCTTAGCAGTGTACCTCATCAATCTGCCTGTTCTGCTCCTGACTCTGTCTTTAGTGAATCTTTTCACCACCCCTGCACCTCTGGCCTGCACCCCAGTTCTGTAAGCATAAATAAAATCTTTGGAAAAATAAAAGACTCAGTCATTAAGAATAAATGGCTTTTCAAAATGAAGAATTATGTAAAAAAATAAATATATAATAAGAAAGAATTTTTTTAAAGATTTATTTATTTGTGCATACAGAACTGGGGTACAGGCCAGAGGCTCAGGGGCAGCGAGAGGCTTCACCATAGACAGAGCAGGGAGCAGAACAGGCAGATCTACGAAGTACACTGCTGAGGGGAGCAGCGGGCGGGCCAGGAGAGGTCTGCCACGCCATGTGGTCACCTCCGGGGCAGGCGGGAATCAAACTCATGCGGAAGAGGATTTAGATTCTCAGTGCTGTGCTTTAACCCGCTGCACCACCATAAGAAAGAATTTTAAAAAGAATAAATGGCTTTAGATTTATCAATATATACACTAGAAGCAAAAAGATCAGAAAGTAATGATTTCAAAATATTAAAAGTATTTCCATTTTAGAATTTCATATCTGAGACAAACTATCAATTAATCAAGTGGAAAGTTTGAATAAGGATGTTTTCAGGGATGCAAGTTCTAAAAAAATGACATCCCAAGCATCTTTTCTTAAAGGGCTCCTGGAGGATGTTCTCCATTGGAAGAAAAGAAAAAAAAAGGGAAACTTTCAAATGTAACTGTCATCATGGATGAGGAAGATTAGGGGTTCAGAGGAGCCCCTAAGATCAACTGCACCAGTGCATCTCCTTGGTTCTGGTCCTTCACACCCATTCTGTCTACCAACTAACCTCAGAACCCTGAGAGCTCCATAAATAGAAGAAAGTGCACACCCCCTCCTTCAAGACCATTTTTTTACATTGCTGTATATAATTTATTAACTTAGAAGTTTAGTCTCTCAATATTTAGCAAGTTTGTGTAAAAATTACTATACCCACTGTTACATATAATCACATTAATATAAATGCATAATTTCAAAGTCAGCATTCCTTTCATTGTGAACATAAAACTTCTTAAAAAATACTTGTAGGGGGCCCTCCCTGGTGGCGCAGCGGGTTAAAGCACAGCACTAAGAAGCTTAAGCCACTTCAGCAAGAGTTAGATCCCTGCCCTGGAGATGACCCACATGGCGTGGCAGACCTCTCCTGACCCGCCCGCTGCTCCCCTCAGCAGTGTACTTCGTCGATCTGCCTGTTCTGCTCCCCAATCTATCTCTGGTGAATCCTCTTATCCCACCTGATCCTCTGGCCTGTACCCCAGTTCTGTATGCATAAATAAATAAATCTTTTTTAAAAAATACTTGTAGGATGGGAAAAGACTGACTGCTGGGATAGCACTGTTCACAATCAAATAAACTTTCAAGCCACTTTTGGAGTTTTATGAGCTGCACAAAGAAAAATCCATTGGTCAGTTGCTGAGTGCATGTATATGGATGGCATTCACTCTGAAGTTTAATAGCAAGTCCATTTAGTTCAAGACAGGATTGCCTTAAATGTTCATACTTCCATACACCTTCATCCTGGCCTTCAGGTAGTTCAAGAATTTTGTCAATATTGGAACAATCTGCTCTTATGTTCTGTTGAATAAACTGCTGCATAGCTAGTGTACTGTCCATTTCAACAAATGATTCACCAGGCCAATTATAGAAATCCTGTGCCTTGGTACCCGGCCCGTTCCGCATCAACACTGCCGTCCCCTCCGCTATGACCATAGTGCCAGAGTCTAGGCTACTGGAGTATCAAGATCATTTTCAATCCTATGTTCAAACTTCATGGGGTTTCTCACATTATTATTCAAGGAACCTCAAAACCCCTTTTATACCTTCAAACTTTTTTTTTTTTTAGTTTCTGGGATTCTTTTTTTTTTTAAGTACACAGAACTGGGGTACAGGTCAGAGGTGCAGAGTCAGTGAGAGGATTCACCAGAGACAGAGTAGGGAGCAGAACAGGCAGATCAATGAAGTACACTGCTGAGTGGAGCAGCAGGCAAGAAAGGAGAGGTCTGCTGCGCCGTGTGGGTCACCTCCAGGTCTGGGAATCAAACTCGCACTGAAGTGGCCGAGGCTAGCTTCACAGTGCTGTGCTCCAACCTGATGCACCACCAGAGAGGGCCCACTTCAGAACTTTTCATGATAGTTCCCGCTGCTTCCAGTTCCCTCCACTCCTCCTACTCCCAACAAATTAAAATTAAAATCCTACCAGTCCTAACATTGTCTCCTTTTTAAAGCCTTCCCCACCCCATTGGACTTCCCAGGGCGACCTCTGGTCAGCCCCTATAGCCTACACTCATAGTCTTGATACTCTGTGCTTCCTTTTCTCAACCAAGGGCTTCTGGTCAAAAATAACATCTTCTTCTTCTATATTTTTAACTGTCTCAATTCAAACTATGACACAGAGGAGGTACTAATGCCTAATGGATAACTGATGGCATTCTTTTTAAAACTTAGATTTTATTTATTTTTGCATAGAAGAACTGAAATCCAAAGTAATTTAAGTCTCAGCACAAGAAGTGTAGGGAGTGAGAGAAGTGTAGGGAACAGGACATGCACATTTACTGAAACACACTGCTGAGGGGAGCAGCAGGTGAGACAAGAGAGGTTTGCCAGGCCTTGCCGGTCAGCTGCCTGGCTGGGATTGAACTCAGGTCATTGCAGTGATAGGGACTTAACCCCTAGGCCACAACGGAGGCCCTTAAATGGCAATGGGACAATGAAAGGAGCTCTGAGAAAATGTGTGCATATATATATTCCATCATTATACAAATGTCATGGAGTTTAATTATTCAAACTTATGTGGTATAGGCTGCTATATACTTAGGCTGTGTGGTAGAGCCTATGGAGACCACTGTGATATATATGAGCCACTGTTGACCAAAATGCATGCTTGAATATAAAATATATACATAACAAAACCCACGATATACTGTTTACAAGAGACATCTGAAACATTGACAGTATAGAAAGGTTGGACATTAAAAAATGAAAAAATTACTCAATGCATATGCAACCAAAAGAAAGTTGCTATAACTTACTCATATGGTTCACTATGACTTTAAGAGATAATGAGACTCCCTTTATAATTCACTAGGAACATAACTACTCTAGATTTGAATTGTTAATGAATTGGTCTCAAAATAGAGATGAAGATATCAAGGAGAAATGGAAAAATCTACGGTAATGGTAGAAGATTTTAATAATGGGACAAAGCAAGCAGAAAAGTTTGTAAAAGTAAGAAGATCTGAATGAGTGACTATAATTGGGTTTAGGTTTTTAACAGGAGCATTTGTTATATTTTATCTAATGGAACTACTGAAATATTAGGGTTAAAACCTACCACCTAATTGTGTACTATTTGTCCTATCTATTCCAAATTCTTCTTTTGGATTTGTATTATTTTTTCATCATTGCTTTTTGTTTCTTCTAGCATTGTGAAGGGTTGAATCCTTTCTGTAGAGTTATCATGTGCCACATAACACCTTATTCCAAAACTTAGCAGCTTAGCGGTTTTTATAAATGGGACCAACGCACCTTAACTGGGTCCACTGCTGCAGAACCTCACAGTGAAGGCCTCATCCAGGCTGTCACCTAAAGGACTGGCAGGGAGAGATGCTCTTCAAGTTCACTTGCATGATTTTTGGTAGGACTCAGGTCCTCCTCCCCAACAATTTACCACCATATCACTAATAGTCTACTCACTAGCACATTTTGACTGGATTCCAACAAAAAACTACAAGGCAATGTACACAGTTTGAACAGACACAGCAAGCTTAAGAACCAGACTCAGCTATGGCATGGATGTTGGATTACCAGATTGTTAATTTAAAAATAACTATGTAAAGTATGTTGAAAGCTCTAATGGAAAAAGTAGACAACATGTGAGAACACATGGGTAATGTAAGCAGTGAGATAGAAAATCTTAGAGATCCAAAACACTGTAACAGAAATGAAGGATGCCTTTGATGGGGTAGTTGGTAAGGATATGAAAGAGGATATGTCAATAGACACTGAAATCCAAAGTAATTAAACAAACTGTGGTACTCTAGACAATGGATTATTATCCACCACTAAAAAGAAATGAATTAGCGACCCTTTACAAGATATGGAAGGAGGTCTCCCTGGTGGCTCAAGGGATTAAGTCTCAGCACTATGAAGCTATTGGCAACTAGTGAAACATGAGATCCCTGGCCAGGGAGCTGGCCTGAGTGTCCTTTCCGGTCTCACCTGCGCTCCTGCCTGTTCTGCTCCCCACTCTGTCTCTGGTGAATCCTCTCATCTCCTCCCCCCATCCCAGATCTTATATGCATAAATATATCTTTAAAAATGAATAAATAAAAGACATGGAGGAATCCTAAATGCATTTTTCTAAGTGAAAGAGCCAGTCTTAAAAGGTTACATACATACTGTATGATGTCAAAACTTGAAATTCGGTAAAAGGATAAATTATGGAGACAATAAAAAGATCAGTGGTGCAAGGAGATAAGAGGGAGGGAGGGATGAATTGGTAGAGCAAGAGGATATTTAGGTCAGTGATACTATAATGATGGATACATTTGTATCAAAATCCATAGCTTATAACTCAACACCAACAATGAACAACAATGTAAGCTATGGACTTTGAATACAAAATGATGTGTCACTGTAGATTCATCAGCAGATTGATGGTTTTCAGGGGCATGGTTAGACAGTGAAAAGGATGAAGGGGCTCAAGAGGTACAAACTTTGGTTATAAAATAAATATATCACGTGGATATAATATACAGCATGACAACTACAGTTAATAAGACTGTGGCATATCTGAAAGGTGTTGAAAGAGTAGTTTTAAAGTTCTCATGACAAGAAAACAATCTTTGTCATTGCATGTGGTGATGGAAGATGGAAGTTAAATAGAATTATTGGTGATCATTTCACAATAGATACATATCCTGAGTCATTAAGTTATACACCTAAAACTAATACAATGTTTTATGTCACTTCTATTACAATAAAAAAAATAACCATATAATTAAACACTCAGGGCACTAGACAAGCAGACAGACCATAATATAATGTGTTAGCTTCAGTAACATCTTTGAAGATACAGCACCCAATGCAATGATACTGAAAGAAAGGATAAATAGATGGAACTACATCAAGTTAAAGAGCTTCTATACAACAAAAGAGACATTACAAAAAACAGACCAACATCCCACTGATTGGGAAAAAATGTTCTCACATAAAACTAGCAATAAAGGATTGATCACAAAAACATATAAAGATGAAACTCAACAAAAATAACATAAACAATTCCATCACAAAATGGGCAGAAGAGCTAAAAAGACACTTCTCCAAAGAGGAAATGCAAATGGCCAACAAGCATATGAAAAAATGTTCAACATCACTTGTAATAAGGGAGATAGAAATTAAAACCACAGTGAGATACCTCCTCACCCCAGTGAGAATGGCACATCTTCAAACAACTAGCAACAACAAATATTGGTGAGGATGTGGAGAAAAAGGAACTCTCCTGCACTGCTGGTGGGAATGCAAACTAGTACAACCACTATGGAAAACTGTTTGGAGGTTTCTCAAACTGCTAAAAAATGACCCAGCAATCTTCCTGCTAGGTATCTACCCAAAAGACACAAAAAAACTGATTCAAAAAGACACCTGCACCCCCATGTTTATTGCTGCTTTATTTACAACTGGAAAGACATGGAAACAACCCAATGCCCAAAAGTAGATGACTGGATTAAAAAGATGTGGTACATATATACAATGGAATATTACTCAGCAACCAAAAAAGATAGACACATGCCTTTTGCAGCATCATGGATAGAGCTGGAAAAGATCATGCTTAGTGAAATAAGCCAGAAAGAAAAGGAAAAAATACCGGATGGTTTCACTCACAGCAGAAGTTTAAAGGGTCAGGGGAGATAACAATAATAACAATGAACAACTATATACCAGAGACATTTTACAGGGGTGGAATGGGAAATGGGATCAAAAACGGTGGGGGGGCCCTCCCTGGTGGCGCAGCGGGTTAAAGCACTGCACTGAGAAGCTAAAGCCACTTCCTCATGAGTTCGATTCCCGCCTGCCCCGGAGGAGTCCACATGGCGTGGCAGACCTCTCCTGACCCGCCCGCTGCTCCCCTCAGCAGTGTACTTTGTCGATCTGCCTGTTCTGCTCCCCACTCTGTCTCTGGTGAATCCTCTCGCCCTCCGCGTCTCTGGCCTGTACCCCAGTTCTGTATGAATAAATAAATCTTTAAAAAAAAAAATTAAAAAAAAAAAAAAACGGTGGGGGGGAGGGAAGTGCACTGGACTATGGCGATGGCACATGGGTGATTTGGTGATGGGAAGCCCACAGGGATTACAACTGAGATGGGAAAAGGCACAAAATGTAAAAACAAACTATTATATTATTTAAACACACACACACACACACGTGTTAGAAGACCTGCAAGCAATTACCAAGAACAAAACAAATTGGATTTTCAGTGGAATTAATGTAGTATGTACAGATGTTGATTTATAATGATGCACACTGATATTTATATACTGTTATAATGCAGTACCAATTAATATTTTTTTGTAAAACAAAACAAATATTAGAATCGGATAACCAAAACAATCCCAAGAGGACTTAATCCTAATAAGACAAAACCTATTCAATGCTGAAGAATTTCAACAAAATCTCAGTGCTAAGGTCAGCATGAGTTTAGTTGACCAACCACAGTCAATGCACCAATAGAGACATGGGTGTCTCGAATATACACTCTGATTCGAGAGTCCTGGTCCAGGGTAGGGAGGCTGCACTGGATCTTGATGAACCTCTAGTCTGGTCAACTTCCTCCAGCCAGACTCCTCCATCAGGAGCTGCCCAGCAACTGAGCAAACAGGCTTCCTTTCTCTTTGCAACAAAGGTGAACCCACACCCCAGGAGTACCATGCAGCCATTCAGTAAGAGGGCAATGGAAAGAATGTGTAGATGTGAAGAGAAGGGGGTGAAGGGAAGCCTGGATTGGGTGCTATCGGGAAGCAAGCATATTGAGTATAGTAATCAAATCTAACCCACAGACAGGAAGTATGACAGAGGCTACAGTTGGAATGGGTAGAGAAGCAGCAGTGATTCCTGCTAGCCAAGACAGGGATGGATGGTGGGGGGTCACCTGGGAGTCTGGACAATGTTCATGTTTTGGCTGCCAGCAGACCTAGTTGAGTCAAGTCTTGTCTCCATCTGACCTTACCGCAGCAGAAAATCGTTCATGTTCATCCCAACAACACTGCCCAGCTGTGAGTGCCAGGGCCCAAAGGCGGCTTTCTTTCTCATAGTCTGATTTAACAATACCACATGTAAATAACTGCCCTAGTAACTTTTTAAATTGTATTTTATTTAAGTATATAGAACTGGGGTACAAGCCAAAGGTGCAGGGGTGGTGAGAGGATTCACCAGAGACAGAGTGGGGGCCAACTGACAAAGTACACTGCTGAGGGGAGCAGTGGGCATGGTCTGCCACATATGTGGGTCACCTCTGGTGCGGGGATCGAACTCACACAGAAGCGGCTCCGGCCAGCTTGCAGTGCTGTGTCCTTACCCATTGCACTGCCAGGGAGTGTCCCTAGTTATTTTTTTATTTCTTATCACCAAGTAAACATAAACACTGCACTATGTGGCAGTTAATTGAGGAAACTGTTCGTTACATGGTCCCGGCCACAGTCATCCTTCCCACCTAAAAATACAGGAGACAAGCTTTCATTTCAAGCAAAGGATTGCAAGTAATGAGTTAGTTTTACTTTATTTTTTTCAGTGAGCTTTAGTAAAACCAAATCATGTGTTGCATGATTCCACTTGTAGGAGGGACCTATACATAGAGACAGAAAGAGGACAGTGATTGCCAAGGACTGGGAGAGAAGGAAATGGGACCTTAGTATTTAGTGGGGACAGAATTCCAGATTTGCACGAAAGGCATTCCGGAACTGAATGGTGGTGATAGCTGTATGACAATGGGAACATACTTAAATGTGCTAAAATTATAAGTTATTGTGTAGGTGTATTTTACCACAATTTTCTAAATAAAATAAATTTAAAACATCGGCAGTTGCCATGAGGCAACCCCTAAATTGATGCAATGTTTTGTTTTCCTAATTCTAGTTTTAAAACAAAAATTAACCATTTAAAAATATCAAGTTTGAAGATGTTTGTCCAATTCAATAAAAATTTGATATCTGAACTAAAATTTGCTTTTAGCAAACAGGGATGTAACCCCTCACAGTTTGTTCTCTCTCTCACACAGTTTTACCTGTTAATTGGAAATAAATGTGGTCATATATAGAAATACAGAAATGTAAGAACTCAAGTTCACGGTGTCTTTAAAATCATTAACCTCTTGAGGTTTATTTCAAATCTTTTGCTTTGCCCTAAGATTATATACTATCACAGGGGTTGGAGACACAAAATGCCCTAGACTTTAGCTTGACCAGTTCATAGGTGTCACAACCTTTTTCTTGAAATAATAGCTTGTCTCTTGTGTTTGCAGGGGCTATGGAGGGGGAAATGAGTGGGGGAAGAGGATTATGGCTGGGACTGTTTAACTGCAAGTTCTCTCAATTAATTGCCATGTAGAACAGTATTTATATTTATTCAATGATAAGTAATTTTAAAAGTGCTGATTTGAAGCACACTGTGTATCATTAAAACCCATCAGTAACCACAGCAATTATTCAGTGCTAAGATCAACGGGAGATCTTTTTCAGGGGGTAGTGCCTCCTCATTCTCAGGGGAAGTGTGTGTAGACCCCATATCAGGGGATGTCTGAAATCGGATTCTATCCATAACGTACACACTGATTTCTTGCTTTGCTCACAAAGCTATGATAAGGTTTAATTGTAAACTAGGCACAATAAGCAATGAACAACAATAACTAATAATGAAATTAAATAATTATAACAATATACTCTAAGAAAAGTTATGTGAGTGTGTTCTCTCTCTTGCTCAGAATAGCTTTCTGTACATAAATTTTGTGTGTGTGTGTGTGTTTATTACAAAAGTTTATTTTTACATCATTTTGTACATTTTTTTCCATCTCAATTGTAATCCCCGCGGGTTTCCCATCATAAAGTCACCCGTGTGCCATCACCATAATCCCGTGCATTTCCCTCCCCCCTGCCCCGTTTTCTGTACATAAATTTTTTGAGGCCCAGTTAGCTGTAAATGAAACTGTGGATAAGGGGAGAGACTACTGTATATTGTCAGTGATGTGATTTAGAATTGCCAGTATGTGGTGATGACAATAAAAAGCAGACCAAATTTTACTGGGTGTTACTGTTTTTAAATTTTCTGCTGACACACCCTTTATTGCCTGCAGCCTGGGTACAAGCTTCCATCACCCCTCCTTGGTTATGCATCATATTCTTTATAGAGGGAACAAGCAGTGCAAAGGCCCTTTGGTGGGGGCACTGGGGGTATAGAGAGCGAAGAACCAGGTGGCTGGGAGAGAGTAGGCAAAGGGGAAAGGAGAGGCTTAGAAGTATGAGGGGATCAGGTTGGCCTTGTACACCATAGTGAGGATTTTGGATTTTCCTCTGGGTGATAAACAGGCGCTCAAGCAGAGGCTTGACTATCCTGGGTATATCTGAGGACCTAGGAGAACTAGAGGAGTAAGGGGAGATATATCCATGATGTCTCACAGACTCTGTGAGGGTCTACGTTATATGTGAAAACAAGGTGCCCTTCAAAAAGGATTTCTAAGGGAAGGGTGTCATCCTTGTAAGTACCTGCAGACTTATCTGCAAGAGAATGCAGCCCAGTTAATTTCTGCCCATCTGCTCCCCAAGGATGTCTCTCTTCTGTTTAAGAAATGAGAGTGAGCTTTGGAATGGAGAAAAGGAAGTCTTATTCTAAATGATAGGCCACCAGTGTGGTTCAGTCCAACATCAGGAATTCCCTGGAAAGGAAAAAACAGCTTCTCTCTTCAAGGGCATATCTGGGGAGCCAAATCCTGGACCATCCCAGTGCTTATTCTCTCACTCCTGGAGTCACTGATGGCAGCAGAAACGGTAGCAGCCGGAGCAGTGGCAGCTGAACCCCAGCTTCCCAAGGTGCTCCAGCTGCACAGTCATGGGTTCCCTGACGCCAACTGGGCCTCTGGCTATACCATAGGGCTTAGGTAGCAACTGGAGCCAGAGAAAATCGAGTGTTCTAGAGATTCCTTAGGCTTTCAGTGTCCTATCCTTCAAACACCAGGACTGAGTTACAGATCTGAGTTACAGTTACCACAGTAAGAAGGGCATTCTTGGGTTAGTGGGTAGGGCCCCCCAAGTCAACTAACAGAGCATTAAAAGACATGTAACTCTTTTCTCCGCAGGGAGAGACCAGGATCCAAGGTGTTCTGTCAGCATAATGTCATCCACATAGTGGACAGTGTGCTGTCCTGTACATCAGGGTCACTAAACACTAAATTGCTGCCCAGTGTCAGAGAACAGCAGAGCTCAGGGGTGAACTCCAACCACTTCATTTCATTCACTCACATTGGTCCCAGACCTTCAAGGCTCCCTGGCCACAATGATGTGCCTCTTTCCCTGGGCCCTGAGGCTGTCCTTTCCTTCTTTTCAAGCTGAACAATGTATCTAAATTTTGTGTTGTGTTTTGTTTTTGGAGTTGAAGGACCCTCTCCTCTTTCCCTCTGTCTTGGCAAACCAAAGAAGTGTGAGACAGCATCCCTGCTGTAACCATCCTAAACAGTCCTTAATGAGCTTTCTTCCCTGGTCCTATGCAGTCCCTTTTCACCCCCGATAGCACTGACCTGGAATCTGCAGAAATGAGGACAGGTGACTTCCAATGCCGGGTTGTACAAGGCAGCACACTTCCACCTTGTTGTTTCTGAATTGTGCTCTCTGAGAGAAGCCCGTCACCAACGTACAGGGACACACCAGCAGTCCCGTGGGAACGCCCACGTAGGGAGGAGCTGAGGCATCCTGCCACCAACTATGTGAGTGCACCATCATGGGAGAAGGCCCTCTACTCCACCAGGACTTCAATGAGATACCCCAAGTGACATCTTGACTGTACCCTGTAAGACACCCCAAGCCAGAACTGCCCCCCTATACTCCTCCTAAATCCCTGACCCACAGAAAATGGGTGAGATAATAAATGTTGACTTTTGGCTTTAGCCACCACATTTTGGTATAATTTGTGTCAACTGAAAAATACAACAGAAAAGTGTTCATTTGAGACTAGGAATCATGAATTGGGTCTACAACCAAGAGAACATCCCATAGTATGTTCCTCCAGGGTCAGAGTAGAGAGTCAAACAGGAAAGTGGTCTGGACTGAGGTGATTCTGGTGAAACATTGATGGGGTTGTAAGCTCACCTGTCTGTCTCTGATTGGTTAACAACAGAAGGCTGTAGTGTGGGGTTTATGGTGACATCAGCACATCTCCATATTACCATCTGCTGCCTCGGCAGCTTACCCACAAGTCTCCACAGGGCTGCCACAGACAAGATGAGGTCTGTTTGACTCAAAGTAGGTCCTGTGAGAGTAGCCCATGAAACCAGGGATTGAAAATGGATTGTACATGCACAAATCTTATTGGAGCTCCCATGAGACCAAGCAGACTGAAGCTCATACCAGTGCCCAGAGGGGTCCTGGTGGTCAGTTTTGAAGCCCAACCTCAGTATAGGTCCCGTTGATCACAGTGGTGCAGTCCAAGCACACCAATCAAATAACTGGGATTGTACACAGGCCATACTGATTAAAGCTCCTTTGGGTACCAGTCAACTAAAAAGGACAAATCAGGTTCAAAAGGCAGGGAACCTTGAAGAGTATATAAGGCAAGCTCCAGCCAACTTCAAGTCATGCAGATTCCTCCACTCCTGGAAGACCTTGGTAGAGATGTAATACTGATCCCTGTCCTCTGGCACAGTTCTTGCCTCCAACTGTCTCTGACATCACCTGTTGAATGACACCATCAACCCGATGATAGGCATCTCTAAAATAGCTGTTTACTCTGGCTTTATGCTCAGCATCTTTTTTTTTTTAAATATTTAGTTAGTTACGTATACAGAAAACTAGGGTACAGGCCAGAGATGCAGGGATCATGAGAAGATTCACCAGAGATAGAGTGGGGAGCAGAACAAGCCAACTGACGAAGTACACTGCTGAGGGAGCAGCGGGCGGGTCAGGAGAAATCTGCTGTGCCACACAGGTCACCTCCATGTGGGTCACCTCCCTGACGGGGAATCGAATTCCAGCTGAAGTGGCTGCAACTAGCTTCATAGTGCTGCACTTCAACCTGTTGTGCTACAGGGGAGGGCCCGATGCATAACACTTGTCCCTGCTTCTGAGGTGTCGGGCCACCTACCTTTGATACAGCTGCCTTCAGTGCTGATCGGCCAGTGTGATGCTGCCCTGCCCAGCCTTCCAGTTGCTGCTGCTGACTGTGGTGCCACCTCTGGAGAGACCTTCACAGAAATCTTCACAAAGACCTTTGCAGAGACCTTTAAAGAAGACCTTAGGAAACTTTGGCCTTCAAAACCTTTCACCTTTGAGCCCTTCATGTCTGATCTTTGGTTCAAACCATCACCTGACCATTGTTACTGCCCCTAGCTCTTTCCTCCCTCCCAACTTTTCCCGCTCTCTCCTCTTGGTAAATAAACCCTTTTGTTGTTAAACACTGAGCCTGAGTTATGCTCTGTAATTGTAGTTCTAAGTGCACAGTTGAGAACCCAACAACCACGAAATTTTGTCTCCCTGCCTTTGCACTTTTGTAGTTTCAGTTCTACATTTGTTGCTAAAACAGACCCCCTCCCAGATGAATTAATCTTCAAAATATCACTTCCTCACCTTCTTCCAGATGCCCCTGTCATGGGCCACCTGAACATGAGCAGTGACTACCGGAGTTCTTGTCTCTTGCAAACTCCTAAGAGCTCTCATCTCCTCAGCCCACTTTAAGTCAAGAGGTATCAAGGGGATTGGTGAGTGTGGTGGTGGCTGACTCCCTATCCATATTCCGTCTTAATCGGAACAATGTAATGACCTCTCCCCCTCCCCTATTCTCAGACTCGCAGTGATACTTTCCATTTTCCAGCTACATAGAAGAAATTTTTCTATTACTTTAGTTTAACCATTTCAGTGGGAAACCAGGAAAGGGTAGAATCAGAAGCACAGATACAACATAAGTTTTTAGGATGGGGAATTATTAAAATCCCAGGTAACATGATCAAACCTATTAGGAACTCCACTCTAAGGCAGTGGTTGGCAGGGCTGAGGAGATAGACCTGGAATCAGACTACTCAGCAACGGGACAATTATTGTCAATGGAGTGGTGATGATTTCATTGTTGTTTCCAAGGTAAATCATTTTATTAGCTGACTTCCAACAGGGCAGGCTGCATTAGGGATTAGAGTATTTCAAGATGCCTTGGACTTTAATCCTGTCTTGTCCAGGCACCTTGTCCAGGGGTCTCTAGTTTACCAACACCTTATTATATGCACCAGGCATTGTGCTTAAAGGTAGCAGAACACACCACCCTAAAATATGCCCTCTTGGCATTAGGATTATTTAGCTAAAGGCACTTGAAAAATAGCTGGTACAGGAGTCAGGAATTTTCTTCACAAAAGTGGTGCCAGAAATAACAAAGGATACCTATGCCCCTCCCAAAGCCCAAGCCAATACAAAAGCTTGAGAGGCTAAGAAAGAAGTACTGACAGGCGTCCACAGCCTCAAGAAAAAGGAGAGCTACATGGCACCCACCTTCCAGAGGCCCGATACACTGTGCGACTCTACAGATAATCCTAATATCCTCAGAAGAGAACACCCAGGAGAGACAGACTTGACCACTGTGCCTACATCAGGTTCCCCTGACCCCCGAGTCAGCCACAAAGAGAGAAGACAACAAACCTGCGTTCACTATGATGTCAAGGCCAGCAAACCCCAGCTCAGATAGGCTGTGCAGAAGCTCTGTGACACTGAGGCAACCAAGGTCAACACCCTGCCCAGACCTGATGGAGACAGGAAGGCCCATCTTCCCCTGGTTCCTGGCTAGGATGCTTTGGACATTGCTAACAAAACTGGGATCACCTAAACTGTGTCCAGCTGGCTAACCTAAATATAATTTTTTTCACCTAAAATATACCCCAGAGGGTACAAGAAAAGCACTCTGACCTCCCTTTTTCTTCCTGAAAGGAGGGACAAAGACTGCCATGTTAAAGGTGACCTCCCTCAACCAGCAGAATAGAAACATTTTGATCTCCAAGGGGAACTGGGATTTTTCAACCTCTCTGCAAAGTTGTCATTTTTCCCTCAGGGTTTTCTTCTGTTGCCCATTAACATAGGTTCAATTGTTCTTGCCCAGCTAAATAATGATTGGAAGCAATGAGCTATTTTTCTAATAAAGCAATCTACCTTACTAGCAACTTACTGTTTACTCCCCAATAAAGTGGTGGTACCTATTAAAATTGCCCTACTATGCAGTCACTGTGACAGTTAGGACCATGGGACTTGGAAGAGGTCAAGGTCCAACACACCTGCCCTTCCTATCCCTCCTCTGAACCCATTCTTCCTCTGTGACTGGGCTTTGCTACCCTCACAGAAGATTCAAATCTCACTGAGATTCAATTTTCACACTGAATCCAATATGCCATCCTCTCTAGCCTTATTCCCTCTCTGAGATGAGGACAGTCGCCCCCGGACCCTCCTGCCCATAGGTACAAGCCCATTCCCAAGTTTAGGGGAAGAAATCTTGAAGAAAAGGAAAGGAAAAATGGTTACCTTCCACAAAAAGTGCTAAGAAAGTCTCAGAATGAGGTCCAACTCTTGGAACTCCAGGAGTGGAAGGGCGCCACTGTCTACCCTCCTTGATGGTGCAGGATGGGGTGGTGGACAGGTGGGCCTCAGTCACTGCATCTTCACACACTGGTGAGGCCCATTGGTGCATCACCTCTGTGGGTGGGAGCGACGCTGAGCTGGTAGTCTGTTTTGCACTGGCTTTGTCATTCTACCTTCCCTGCTTTCCACCCAAGCAATTTACAGTTGACCTTGGAATAATACAGAGTTTGAACTAAAGGTTCCAATTGTACACAAATATTTTTCTACCATGAAGTTCCAAATATCAGTTGGTTGAATCCATGGATGTGTAGAACCTGCAGATATGAAGTATTTACAATATGGGACCTGAGCACCCTCAGAGTTGGGTATTTCAGGGTTCTGAAACCGGTCCCCAGCAGATTCCAAGGGATGACTACAGTTAAGTTTGGGGCAGCCAAAAGCTATATCTGATTTCTTGACCACAATTTGTTTGGGTCCCTAGTTCCCCTTGTTCAAGGGTGGCCAGTTAGTTTTGTGCTCTTAGGCACAGTAGTGATAAGTCAATCACAATGTGGAAAACAGGAAACCCAGAAAAGCCCTCCTATAGCTGTGTTCCAAAAGACTAAGCCTTTATAGACCTGAGGGTTAACACCAATCACTTTCAAACCTGTGCTTACATGCTCATAAAAGCAGTTAAAGAACTGTATGCACTCTCACATACACATAGGACCAGCCCAGGGAAAAGTGAAAAAGATTTTGGGCCGGATATGGTCAGGGGAGAAATGATGTAGGAATAGAAAGGAAGCATCACAAGACTGACTCACACAGAGATAAAAATTTCAAGATGGTGGTCCTCCCTGGTGGCGCAGCGGGTTAAAGCACAGCACTGAGAATCTAAAGCCACTTCTGCATGAGTTCGATTCCCGCCTGTCCCGGAGGTGACCACATGGCACGGCAGACCTCTCCTGGCCCGCCTGCTGCTCCCCTCAGCAGTGTACTTCATAGATCTGCCTGTTCTGCTCCCCATTCTGTCTCTGGTGAAGCCTCTCACCGCCCCTGAGCCTCTGGCCTGTACCCCAGTTCTGTATGTACAAATAAATAAATCTTTAAAAAAAAATTTTCAAGATGATGACAGCAGAGCAGGTTCAGAGCTCCTCTGAATTCTTGACACTGCTGTACATGTTGCTGGTGAAGCTGGCCCAGCTCTCACACATTTTTAAAGACAGCCTATAAAAATATGAATAAATTTGAACAGTTGCAAAAGCCCTCAAACAAAAGTAACCAGTTATTTCAACAACAAACAAGGTTTATTGAAAAAAAAAAAGAACATGAGCAGACAGACTGGAGAGTATGTTTATGGTAAGGCCCCCAGAGTGATAAGATAGAGCAGGACTGGGTCCCTGGATACTGGATGAAGCAAAGTTCCCTTTCTCAGACACTGGACTGTGACATGAACAAGAACTACGCTATTGTCTTGTTCATCCGGTGACATGTTAATCAAATCTGACTGCCACATAGTCCAAGATAGTTTCCATCCTAGAGTTCAGCTGGTCCCCTGGAGTTCGCAAGTTGGTCCCAGTACTGGAAGTGGGGAGGCCAGGGATCAGCCCATATGTCTGGACTGTTGTGTAGCAAGCCCCAAAGTGAGGGAAGGAGAGTACAGGTGAGCCGCAGAAGGAGCCAGTCTGCCCATCAGGTTTTTAAGCAATAAGTCTCTGCTGCTGACACGGGAGACAAATAACCTTATGCATTCTGTACAATCCATGCACTTTTATCGTCTGGAAAGTCTTCTGTATTTTTCCTCCTCAATCTCTAGCAGACAAAGCCATTATCCATACCCAAAATCAGTGTGCCTTGACTTCATCTCTGGGCGCACTTCCCCTTTCCTAGGACCCTATGTTGTACAATATTGTGATTTATAAGAAATTGGTCATTCAAGTGGCCAAAATGTACATTTCCCCATATATTTGGAATTCATTCTTACTCCTCAAAGCCTTGGAATTCCCTAAGTATGTGAGTGGTAGCAGTGTTTCTTGTTACATTAATGAAGGTAACTTTTGGATAACACCTGAAGGTGAGAGCTAGTTGCCAGGGGAACCAACCTTGTGATTAGAGAGCTGGAACATCCAGTCCCACCTCTTGGGAGGGGAGGAGTGGAAGTTGAATCAATCACTAATGGCCAATGACTTAATGAACCATGCCTATATAATGTAGCCTCCGTAAAAGCCCAAAATAAGGGGGTTGGGGGAGTTTGGAGATCTCGGTTGGTGAGGTTTGGGAGTTTGGGAAGATGGAGGTTTGGGGAGAATGGACATGAATGAACTGAACCTTTCTCCTATACCTTGCCCTATGTATCTCTTCCATCTTACTGTTTCTAAGCAGTATCTTTTCTAATAAATTGATGATCTAGTGATGTTTCCTGAGTTCTGTAAGAAGTTCTAGCAAAACTGGAAAGGGTACCCTGTACCCTGGTAATCTCTGATCTATAGTGGTCAATCAAAAGCATAAGTAATAAATTATCACCTGAAGACTGCAGAGGGGACTGTGGGAGCTCCCAAACCATAGCCCACTGGTCAGAAGCACAAGTAATGGCCTGGGCTCAGGGGCTAGCATCTGAAGTGGAGAGTGTTTTGGAAAACTGAGCTCCTAACCTGTGGGAAAAAAAAAATTTTAAGATTTATTTACATATGCATACAAGAACAGGGGTATAGGCCAGAGGTGTGGGGGTGGGGGAGTAAAAGGATTCACTAGAGACAAAGTGGAGAACAGAACAGGTAGACTTACTGCAATACACTGCTAAGGGGAGCAGTGGGCAGGCAAGACAGGAGAGGTCTGCTGCGCTATGAGGGTCACCTCCCTGGACAGGGATCAAACTCATGCTGTAGTGGCTGCAGATAGCATCATCATGCTGTGCTTTAACCACTTGCACCAACAGGGAGGTCTCTAACCTGTGAGATTTGATGGTCTATCCTGGTAGATAGATTTCTCAGATACCTTGCTGATAATTGCTAGTTGGTGTGAAGGGGCCCCTACGTATGCCTCCATTGGAATCAAGTCCCCAAAGAAGCCTTTTTTTTTTTTTTTTATCCAAATGGGTTTTTAGTGGAAGCTGTAAGCTGATTTTTTTTTTCTTTTTTGGTAAGAAGAACTGGAGTGTAGGCCAGAGGTACAGAGGCAAGAAAATCCACCAGAGAGAGTAGGGTGCAGAAGAGGCAGATCTAGTGAAATACACTGCTGAAGGGAGAAATGGGCAGAACAGGCAAGGTCTGCTGCACCATATGTGGGTCCTCCCTGGCTGCAATGGTAATAGTGCTAAGACTTAACCCCTAGGCCAGCAGGAAAGCCTTTGTGGAGGAAAACTGCAACACCTTCAGCAATCTGCTCTGCTAGAACCAACATACTGTACAGAGACATATGTGAACAGAGTTTGGATTTGTCTTACTCAGTTAACTCACCACAAACAACTCTCTGTGAGACCTGAACATGGTTGAGGATAAGGTAGGAGGAAAGGAATGTAAACAAACTGTTGCAGTGGCCTACTTGTGCCTTTAGGGCTTGCTGGGATTCAGGTTATATATGTAACTTCCTTTTGACAATGGAGTACTGCAGGCCACCCAATATTTAGCTGTATAAATCTGATAACACTGAAGCTCAAGTCGCATGGTCACCTTGAGTGCCATAAGAAGGCACCTGATTCCACCAGACCCCTAGAGTAAGCCAGGAACTCTTTCTCAAAAGGAGAATGATTTGCTAAAGGAGGACTTTGTTCCAAAACTCAATTCTTGTATGTAAACGCCAAAGCCCTTGCCCAGTAAGAAAGCTCAGATTTTTCGTCATTTGGTCCCTCCTAAAAGTGGACAGCTTTCAGTGACCCAATAAGAGTTAAAAAGTGTACCTAAAATGGTATATTTCACCACCCAAGATGCACAGCAGCTTGTCCTGCATTTTGTGTGGCTATCAGACCCCCAGCTTGTTCACTGAAAAGCTAAGTCCCTATGTATTCAGGGATTTTCTTTTTTATCTGCCCTCTGACACATGTATCATGCCTTACCAATTCATCTAGGGTGTCTTCTACTTCCTGTTCTCAAGATCTATTAGGATAAAGTCATCAGATTAACCTGATAGTCAAAGAGATGGTGATTTAGTCAAAAATTTGTGCAAATTAAGGGTGTCCAGAGAGAATGACACACAAAGCAAAACTGTAAAGTTTTACCTCTTCTACCAGAGGAACATAAACTATCCCCAAGGTTTGATATAGAGTTGCTTTTTAGTGGTCAAACACGAGCAGAATTGCATCAAGAATGACCACATCTAAAAGGGTGCCTACAACTGGGAGCCCTCGCTGAGCAAGTTTATCAAAACATGCTATCATCCTTTAAGATCATCTATCTTCTTTGTCAACAATAAGTGTATAAAAAATGTGAAATATAATGAGAAGCATGAAAATATAAATAAATGTGTTTATATAATTATATATGTAATTATATGTAAATACAACCTCTAAAATGAACATGTGTTACACACACACACACACACACACACACATATACATAATTCAGCCTTTTAAAAGAAGGAAATCTTGGCCCTCCCTGGTGGCGCAGCGGGTTAAAGCGCTGCACTAAGAAGCTTAAACCACTTCCACATGAGCTCGACCCCCGCCTGCCCCGGAGGAGATCCACATGACCTGGCAGACTTCTCCTGACCCGCCCGCTACTCCCCTCAGCAGTGTACTTCATCAGTCTGCCTGTTCTGCTCCCCACTCTGTCTCTGGTGATTCCTCTCACCCTCTGTGTCTCTGGCCTGTACCCCAGTTCTGTATAAATAAATAAATAAATCTTAAAAAAAAAAAAAAGAAGGAAATCTTGTCATTTGCAATAAGGATGAACCTGGCAGACATACTAGTGAATGTCAGTCACAAAAAGATAAATATTACATGATCTAACTTATATGTAGACTCTTAAACAAAAAAAGCCAAACTCATGGTAACAGAGTAGAATAGTAGTTACCAGAGGTTGTGGGAAGGAAAAAAAGGACGGTGAAATAGTGATTGCCAAGAACTGGGGGGACCTCGTAAGGGGAGTTATTGTTTAATGGGCACAGGAATTCAGTTTTGCAAGATGAAAAGAGTTCTAAAACAGATGGTGATGATAGTTGTACAACAACATGAACACAATACCACGGAACTGTATAGTTAAAAATGGTTAAAATAGCAATTTTATGGCATGTGTTTTACCACAAAAATAAATAAGTAGGTGGAAATAAGAAATCCTTCTTCCACTCTGAGCAAAAACTGAAGTGGCAAAGGCAATGTAGTAGGAATTACCCCAGATCTTTCAAATGCTTGGGAGTGGCACTAATCCCTCTGATGAATGAAGTATTGTTCTATTACTGCACTTGATCTAACTACACAAGAAGCAAAGTATTATTGTTTTATTTAATTTCCTAGCAGTTGAGAGCTCCAGGCCCTTTCACTTAGCCCTTCCTCTCAAAACAGCTCTTGATGCATCGGGTTAGGCCAATGTCAGGATTCTATTCCTCTTGACAACATCAAAAGCAATTCTATATATAACCACCATATGGCTTCAGGGTCCCACTGATCCTGGCATGAGGCAGACTGCACTCAAATTTTCTTTTAAATCAATGAGTACCATGTGAATTGATTACATTCTCAAAAAAAAAAAAAAAAACTGGAGGGAAAATAGCATTTTTAACAATAAAATACAGACCCTGCTCCTGTTTACTTAATAGGCCACTCCCTACCGAACTGGAAAAGGAGCAGGGTCTGGGTCCGATGTTCAAACAGCTTACTTAGCTGGACTCCCAGGGGACCATATATTGCAAATAAAAACCTTGCCTATTCTTTCGTCTCTTTCCGCTCAGGAGCCCAGAAGTTCTGGTTGGATGTTAAGCACCTTTTCGCCTTCTGTGAGCCTCGAGGTTCTGCCCTGCAAAATGGGAACGATGGCACCTGCCTCGCCTGTGGCTGAGAGCAATCGAATGATGGATGTGAAAGCACCGTACCACGATAGGAACGGATCGATTCCTCATTCATTTAGAGGGCGGTTATTAAGAGAGCAGGGCCCAGTCACCGCCGCGTACATCCCCACCCAACCCCCAGTCTGCACTCGCAATGCTCAGGTCTCAACCCTCCGGTCAGCCGTCGGGAGGGGCGTCTCCGCCCCGGTTCTTTCTCCCAGGGAACTCCGGGTGGCGACCTGACTCAAAATGGCGCGAGCAGCCTCGGGGGCTAGTGCGGCGGCGCGGACTCCGCGTGCCCTCTGACCTGCTGGCAGCGGCGGAGGGGGTGCCGGGCGCCGCCATATTGGCTGTTGTCCTGCGAGGGGAGCGGCAGCGGCGGCGGCGCGAG
>NW_004567109.1:63100889-63131456 GCF_000260355.1 Condylura cristata | reverse complement strand
CCGGAGGCGCCGGCGGAACCCGATCGCGACGGCCCCAGGGAGGAGGACGAGCCCAGCCTGGCGCCGGGTCCGCAGGTAGGAGCGAGTGTGGCGACTCCGGCTGCTGCGGAGTTTTCACCTACTGGAGCGGGGCCGGGCGGGCTCGGGGATGGACCATCGGGCCGGGGCCGGGGCTTTCTTCCCCATCTTTCGAGGAAGAAGTGGAGCCGGACCCCTTCAAAGCCTGGACACGGCCGGTCTTGTCCTCCCAAGACCTCCTGGCCTTCTCCCCGCCCCCTCTGGGCTGGAGCAGAACCTAAACGTTCTGGTTCTACACCCACTCTGAGACCGGGCTCTGATCTCGAAGCCATAGCTCAGCCCTCTGTCCACCCCCTGGGCCCACCTGCTCCACTACCACCCACAAGCCATCTGAGGACGGTGGGACCTGGAAGACTGTCCCCTCTTTCCCGGCTCCCCCCCTCCGCCCCAACCCCACCCGGAGTCAGCGGCTCCACCCCTTCCCCTCTCTGCCTGCAGCCACTGCCCCCTCAGCAGCTGTGCCCCTAGCACACGTCTCTTGGGGCCTCCCGCCTCGCCCTTGCCCAGCAAGTAACTGAAGCAGACAGCCAGACTGTCCAGAGACTTTGGTGGGGCTGCCGCCCTGGGTTGGAAACCGAGAAAAGCCTGTCTTTTCCCCCCTCTATACCCTTGGCCCGCCAGACGGCCACCCCGACCCTCAAGCCCCCGGGGTATGGCGACTCTAGGAGCAGTAAGAGGACCTCCAAAGCTTCCAGCTTGCCACCTGGAAGGTCACTTTCTTTTGAGCAAAGGAGATGATGGGAGGTACTCTGCCAGTGTTCACTGAGAGGCTGGGGTGGCATGAGCCACAGTTGCTCCGGGAGGGTTGTGGCACCTGGGGCTGGGTGGCTCGCCCTAAGCTTGCTCTGACAAAAAGAGTTTTGAGTTGGTTTTTTGGCTGAGCCTGCCAAGGAAGGCAGGCTCCTGCAGGAGTCTTGGAGGGTCGGATGCAGCGCCGGATGAGGATGAGGCGTGGCGGAAGATGCGTTTGGCTCTGCAGACACTGCATCGGGCAGCAGGGGACTCTGGGAGGCTGGTGCAGCCAGAAGGCATGGCTCTTGACAGCCTTCTAGTAGAATCTCTGGAATTGTGCATGTGAGTGGGGTTGCTGTTTGGGGTATCATTCCCAGAAAGCCTTCCCTGATGTCCCCAGTTTTGTCAGGTGCCCCTGCTGTACCCAGTCCCTGGTGCTCTCCTCTAGCAGCCCGCCCCACTCTTCAATAAGACATTCTTGTTAATGTCAGTGTTTCCCCACTGTGGACTGTGAACTCCATAGGTGCATAGAAACAGACTGTCTCTGTGATCCTCCATGCCTAGCCATGGGCTTTGCTCACACAGAGTAGAAATAACCAGGTGAATGGGAGAATGAGGCAGTTGAGAACCTGTGCTTATTGTAACCTGTTTTTGATGCTGGTCTCCTTTGTGTCTCAGATTACAAGATTTGTTTAAAATCTTTGTTTAAAAGAATTTCATTAGTTAATAATGAAAATGTCTATACCTACTGTCAGAAGTCCTACCTTCACTCCCATCCCCTACCCTAGGCTGACACTACTTCCAAAGGATGCAGCTCCCCAAGATGAACCCCACTCAGGCCTGGCCTGACTTCCAGCTGTGAAGTCTCTCCCACCCACCCAGCCCAGCCTTTTCTGGGCCCCATTGGGAGTATTGTTATCCAAAAGGGTAGAGAAGGGGAAGGGAGAGCTGTTATCTTCTCTCCTCTCTTTTCATACCATGCAGTACTCTAGAACCATTTAGCCAGCCTATAGTACTCATGGCCAGGAAATATGGGTGATGGCTTAACCATTTAGTATGTACTGGATGCAAATAAGTTCCTAAGAGCTATAAGCTTCATAAGTATGGTAGGTTCCTGACCATGTTCTTATCTATTCCAGGGCTTGACTTGCCAATTCATGCATTCATATTCACGCCAGGCACTTTATATTCCTTACTTCCAGTCTTCCTATCACCTTTGTTTTCTGAGCACCTAGCACAAACATGATGAGTTAACTATTGGTATGACTATGGGTTTGCTCTTGCTACATAACACCGAAGTACAAGAACTGTATACCTCACCTTTGTGCCCCTATGTCTGGAGAGTAATAATGAGCTGAAGGTTAGAAATACTGTTATCCCATTTTTCAGATGAGGAAACAGACTACAGGTCTCAGAGTGCACCTTTTCCTCCCCCCCAAAAAAACCCTGACATTCTTCTGTACTTTAACAAGGCACATTTTTGCTACCTCCACAAGAGGAGAAACAAATCGACAAACTCTGTTCTGATACCTCACCTTTTTGCTGGGGATGGGGTTCGCCATGCCAGAAGTGGACTTTTGTGCACTGGTGGAAAGGCCCTGTTAAAGGGTTGGAGTCCATCATTGCTCTGCCTACAGAGGCATGTGCCTTTGGTGAGGACCTCTGGCTTCTATCACAGCTTACAAGAACCCTTTCTAACATGTAAGAGAACGGGTAAGTAAGGTGAAAGTCAGGGTCTTTTGCCCAACTAAAGCCAAAGATAGCAAACACAACTCTACTTCCACTCCATAGACATATTCTAATGTCCTAACTCACACATTGCTTGTTTCTGTTTTGTTTTGATTTGATTGTGTATTTTAAACAGTTGAAATGCTTCCCACAAACTCTAAAGGACCCACATTTCCATAGGGCATAATCTGCAGATTCTGAGTAACCCCTACCCCTTGTTGGTAACTAGGACCCTAATGCCACTGTGGTTCCACTCATCCCACCCTCAGCTCATTTGCATAACCTGTATACACTTTTCATTGCAGGATCTTGAAATTAATTACCATCCTAGAAGTCCATACTGTAGTGTCCCTCCCCCCCCCCGTTTATTTGTGAGAGTAATGTTCCAAAATCCCCATGACTACCCGAAACTAATGTAGTATAGAATCCTATATACACTATGTTTTTAATACATACATACCTCTGATAAAACTTTATAACTTAGGCATAATAAGGGGTTAACAATAACTATAATAAAAGAACAATTATAACAATACACTGTAATAAAAAGTTATGTGACTGTAGTCTCTAAAAACATCTTATTGCAGGTAATATTTTCAGACCACAGTTGATTGTGGAAACCTCACGTAAAGGGGGACTGCTATACTCCTGATTGATTCAGGGCACTAAACTACATTGATCTCTTCACTGGGAGCCCAGGGCCTTTTTCACCCACAAGACTAGAACAGTTACTGCCTTATTAGCAAAGGAGAAAACATCTAAATCTGTTGGAAACTGTGAGAAATAGTGCTTAGTAGTACCAGACTTGGGATGCACTCTGCACTCAGTCTCCTCCTAGTTTTGTAACCTGGACATGTCTTCCCCAAAGCCTCATGGGCAGCTTCACAATGGAATGTGCACAAACTTACACAACACCTAGTACATAGAACCTCTAAGCACAAGAGTTGGAGGTGGTATGTGGCAGAAACTGTGCCAGATGGCCATCTGAAGCCTGAGTGTTTTCACCTGCCAGCTCTGCTGTCTTCAGTTTTCACAGACCACTCTCCTTATAATGCAGATACATGTTCAGTCAGCCCCCAGGAGAGCGCTAACTAGACTGTAAACCAGAAGTTGGTGAGGGTTGAGCTCATCCTGTTCTTGATATTTCTCATCGCTACAGAGCACCCCTCTGGGACTTTGCCCTACCGAGTTTAAAGGGACTCTAGAGACCTGGTTTCCCCATGACTCAGAGGTAAACCCGCTCCCTCAAGGAACTGGAACAGAGGATCAGTCAGTATCTTTATTAAAACCATCTCATTATGTTTTATCCATTCAGCACATATGACAGCCTCTGTGGCAGAGCCTTGATTCAGGGCACACTCATGAATGAGATAGCCCCTCTACTTCAGGGATCACTGCCTGCCTGGTCTGGCCACTTTCATTATAGGTAGGAGGAAATGATGTTGAGGGATCCATGCCACTGGTTCTTATTTTGTAAGCTTGTAGAGATTCACTATATAGAAATGTCAGACCTTTAAAGTAAAGACAACTGTAAAGATTTAAAGGTGTTATTTCCCAAAAATGCCCCAAAGTGTTTTTAAATGGACTATCAGACTATTTAGATACTATCAGTTGGACTGTTAAATCCTAACACCTTAATTAATGAACCTAGAATTTTTGAGAGCAAGAACAAAGTTTAAATTATTTCTGGGGTATTATGAAAAGTCCCTATGTGATCAATAAATAACTGTTAAATTACAACAGGTTAGATTTCAACCATTTTATCCTTACCTGCCCCCACCATTGGGCCAGGCTGGCAGGCATTCACATAGGCCCATTCGCACACACTGTACCCACTCTCTCACCTGACCTAGCATTCATTTATTCAACACAAATGGGCACCATCTATGCCAGGCCCTGGTCTAGCTGGGAATGCAGACGTGAACCCAACATATTTCCTCCCCACAAGGGACTCATGGTCTGGAAAACTTGTATACAGTCATCATAGCTAAGCTAGGAAAGCATTGCTTCCTCTGAGTTAAGGTTCAAATCTTAGATCTGGTCCAAAGCCTTTGACAGTACTTTAATCCATGGTTGGTTTTCACCAATATAAAATGACAGTGACATCAGGCTCACTTAGTGCCACAACTGCTGCATGTCAGGTACATAGCACAGAGCACTTAGCTCTGATTAATATAGATACTTGTTGCTAAGGATGCACATAAGTGATAGTCTAGAAAAAGCTTCTCAACTGCCTTTTCAAAGGAAGAAATACAGACCAAGACCCAGCGGCTTGAACCACCCAACACATGGGAGAGTGGTGAGAAGTCAGGCTGAAGATACTAGCAGGGTTCTTGAAAACCACACCAAGAAGTTTAGGTTTTATCCTGTAGTCAATGAAGAGTCAGTGAAAGGACTTCAGTAGGACAGTAAACTTGATGTACTCGGGTAAATTCTCTGCATGGAAGGAAGTATTTCTAATGGGAAGAGGCCAGTGTGATTGCCTGACTCCTTCTCTCCCTCACCCCAGCCTAACTGATCTTTAGCTCTCCTCTGCCTTGCTGAAGCTTGTCCCAAGCCTACAGAGTCAGAGTCTCTTGGTCTGGGGCCCAAGAATCTGTTGCTGTTAATTGCCCCCAGGTGATTCTGATGTGTGACTGCTAAATTGAGGGTGCTATGGGGCTCTTAGAAGAGACCTAAGATAGTTTTCATTGAATGATGAAAATGGTGCTTTCCCAGAGGGGCTAGGGAAGCTTTTCCATAAGTAGGAATAGAAAGACTTGGTTTAAGGAGAAACAAAACAAGCTTGCCCCAATTCTCCAGTTGTTGCCCTATTAAAATGATTGTCCAACTGCTAATCTTCCCCTGTGTATCAAAATGCTTTGTCCTGCCTATTGTGTGCTCCACCTCTGAATCATGGAATGTTAGGGCATCCCAGTCCAAAGCACAGACCATCTGCCCATGCACTTCGGAGGGTTGACAGCCAAACTGATCCTACGAAGGAAGGGGTGGGGTAAAGGTGTCAGTACTTATGCTTTGGGGGAACATTTTTTGTGGGAGACTTAATAGTTCTTCATGGCAAGATGTGCAGAGCAGAACAGGACTGAAAAGAAGCAAATATATGTCCCCAGAGAGGCCAGTGTTTGCATCCTTCGGTTCTGTGCCCACAGTCCACCGTCACATTTCAAATTCCCGGCTGCAACCCTACAAGCCACCTATCTTTTATTCCTTGCCCAAGGCTGTTAGCTCTCTGGATCTCTTTGGTTTCATCCTCCATTCTGAAATAGACTTACTTATCTGCTCAGAAAAGGGAAATTAAGAAAGAAGGGGCTGGAAACACAGAAGTTTCTTACAGGACATTGAGCCAGAGAACATGGAGTGGGGGTTCAAAGAAGCCTTGAAGGTCACCTGTCTAGTCCTCAGTCCTGTGCTTCAGGTATAATGCTGCATTGGGCAAGTCTCACTTAGTAAGTTTCCCTGTCATTTCTTCCAGGACAGAAGAGGAAAGAAACTAACGGGTATTGAGCACCTACTGTGTGCCAGGCCCAGGCCAGGTACTTTACATAATTTATTTCCTTCTGTCCTCACAACTCTGTGAACTATGGTTTTATTCTCATTCATAAATGAGGAAATTGAGTCTCAAAGAAATTGAGTAATAATCTAAGATTATACTGAAAATGGCAGAACTGGGATTTGAACCCACAACAGTCTGTCCCCACAGTTTATACTCTTCCCACACACGAGAACTCTGTGCCGAGGTTAGAGTAGTATGGTGAGAGTTTTACATATAGTTCCTGGTTGATAAATAGCACCTTAGACATTCCTGTAGCTGATTGCACCCAGGAAGCAGGTTCTATAGATGAATTAGCCTCGCAGGGGTGGAGGGCCACTGGGGTCATTACCCTTCTTGATTCAGAGAAAATTCTCCCACAGTAGACTTTGTGGTATGAAACAAATGCCTTGCTTCCTGGCAGGACCTGAGCCAGCTGCCTGAGTGGGAGTTAAGGTGAAAACTGCAGAGCACTAAGGTATAGTTACATCAGCTCTGTAAGAATTCACTGCAACTCTGATTTGCCAGTGTTAAAATACCTGAGATTCGCAGCACTGATTCCTTCCCATAAGTGGTTTGTAGTAAAGCAGCCATGCCTTCAGCACAGCTGTGTTTTATATTCTGTCCTTTGTGGAGAACAGCTGAGATGAGAGCCAGATTGGCACTCACTTGTTTATGCAATGAATGCCCACTATGGGCCCAGCCCAAACCAAGCCTAGGTTCCTTGGTATACTTCAGTGACCATCTTATATTCCCTGACCCAAAGATCTCTCCTTGTACTGGGTGTTTGGGAGCAGACAGACACTTATAAATGACAGTGCTGTACTAAAAAATTACTTCTGCTCAGCCTCATCTGGGAAAAGCTTCAGCGTCCTTTAACCAGGCTGTGAGGGAATAACTAGGATTTTGCCAAGCAGCAGAGCTGAGGTTTGAGGAGCAAGAAGTATCTGTAGAACAGTCTGAAGAGAACCTCAGGCTCTCAGGTGTTGATGTGGAGAGGGGGCCTGCTGGAGTTAGCTAGGGCCAGGTCACAAATGCCAGGACCAGAGTGGGCTTTAGGAGAGAGATCAACCAGAAGAGAGCCTGGAAGTGAAAGAGCAAAGTAGGAAAGAAGCTAAAGGAACGAATGGGTTCAAAAAGACACAGAAAGGTTACAGTAGGAGAGGCTCTGGCTGGTGGTTTTCAGTCTGTGTATTCCCTGCTCATGCTCCAAAATGAGCATGAAGCATCCTGGCAGTGTGGGGGCATTGATAGCCCCATGCATCACCTGCCTGTCTTCTCAGGCAGGAAATCTATTGTTTGTTTTCCAGCACTTAACACAATGGTTGGCACTAGGTAGGGCTCTGAGAATGTTTGCTGATGAAGGAGTGAATAAGTGAACGGAAGAGTGAGTGGTGATGACAGTTGATGAATGTTTCTAGGCTGGGGATGACTCATTTTCTCTACTTTTGTTCTCTGCCTACCTTGGTGACAGGGAGGCTTTTAGAGTTGGGTGTCTGGAGAGTAGAGTGCTCCAGTGGGCCACCTCAGAATGGAATTTGGAAGCTGTTGCAGGACTGTTTGGTAGATAGTAGCATATTTCTTGGGGGAATCCTCTACAAACATACACAAATTCTTGAGGGTAAAAAAGGAATAAGGAATGAAAGCAGGTTTAGTGCTGGGAATTAGAACCTATTTCAGAACAGTGCTTAACAACTGCCCGATCTGGTAACCAACTTATTCCCTGGCAGTTCCTAAGCCAGATGAACAGGAAGCCTGACCACCCCGCCATCCCACCCCTGCAAAGAGCCCTCCAGATAGCCATGGACCTTATTGTTAGTAAGCACCATTGCTCCTGTGCACACACTGGGGAACCAACACTGGCAGATGGCTTACATCAGCAGGTCTCAAAGTAGTTGATCTTGGAGCACTTCTACACTCCTAAAAAATTATTGCAAGAACACAAAAGAGCTTCTGTTGCTTATAGCTTTTGATATTTACCAACTTAAGTATTAAAGCCAAGAAAGTTTAAAAGAAGTCTCATTTTCATTTTTACAAAGTTCTTTATATCTAGTTAGTAGAAAAAAGCTGAATTTTCATATATGCTTCTGTATTACATTATTTTGGTTGAGGTATATTAAGTAGATCCATTGTTAGAAAAGGGAGGGCCTTTCAAGATTGCTGATAATTCTTTGCAGTTTGGAATCTGAGAACCTATCTTGAAGTCTTTGTCCTTGTTTTATAAACCCATTGGTCCTTTTAACACTTTGAATGAATTTTTGCCAATACATGATTCTGTAATTTTATGCTTTGGAAAGAAGCTTTCAGAATTATGCAGGTCTTCCAAATGTTTCCCCATTTCCTATAGTATCAATAGATAACATTTGTTAACATCACCAGTAATTTCACCATCAAGTTTTGAAATATGAGGAAGCTGGTGATGGATATGAGTTTTCCAAAATTCTGATTTTTTCTTGAAAGGTTGGATTTGATCTTGGGTCACAATAAAAGGTGATTTTCCGCAAAGAAACAAGCTAACTTTGTTTTTGTTTTTGAGAAAAATGTCTACCTATACTCACATCCAAATAATCATAGTTTGTTAGTCATCCCTTCAAGTAAAAAGGCGTTCCATAGAAAAAGTGGCTTCCCCTTTGACTTTACCCCTTTTATTGAAAAATAAAGAAAAATCTAAGATGCCACAGCTAGATGCTTCTCAGGCCAAGACAGTAGAGTACTGGGGCTGGTCTGATAGGGGAGCAGATGCGGGCTTTAGCTGCTGCACATACCAGCCTTCTGGGCTGGGAGTGGCACAGTCTAGGGCTCATCTGGCTCCTTGCCTGCTATAGGGGTGTGCGTGCTACAACATGGGTCTCTGTGTGAGTAACTCCATGTTCTCCAGAGATTTCAGTTTTGCTCAGAGTGAAGCCAAAGTAATTTGGGTGCTTTTTTGAGCAGACACAAAATCAAATGAATCACTAGAACCTTTCCTTCCTCTTCTCTCATCTCTTGCCTAAGACTCGATCTGTATCTAGAGAAACTGAAATTTAAACTGAGGTGAGAAGGAATAATTGTTTCCTAGTATAGGAATCAGTTCCACCAGCCTTTGTGATGAAAAAAAGTGATTGGATGTTTTATTTGTTTGAGAAACATTTTATTAACCATATTCTTTATGTGCAAGAGCAGCTAGCTGAAACCCAGAACATGAGGGGTCATGATTGCCAGGAATTTGGAAAATGGCAGGAGCTTGCTATTCAAAGGGAATTCTGAATCAAGAACTTTTGTCTGCTAAAGCAAAAATGTAGAGAAACAGTGATAGTACTTCTTGAATATAACATCTCCAGGGCTTGGGATTCTCATTACCCCATTCACAGTAAAAGTAGAGATGAAAATAACTGTTAAACTTATTAAAGACAGAACCACCAAAGGGCCTAGATAATAGCGCCTACAGCATGGATCCACTGAGCTCAGTGTTTTGCCTCTCTAATGTCATGTAACCTCTATGTGCAACCTTATGCAATATAGGTGGTGTCCCTGCTTCAGTGAAGATGTAATTTGCTTGCCAGACCCTGTGCTTTCCTTTAACTGGAAAGACAGCTTGTCCTGTAAATTCACTTCCACTGATAACTAATCTCATTTATTATGTGGACCAATTTGGCTCTAGGGAGAGGAATATTATTTCCTGCAGCAGGGGCTTCTCAGTGTAATCCCCAAGTAATAGTCGTACACGCTCCCACACTAGACAAACCATTCAGGTAGGTAGAGGGCTAGGATAGGGAGTAGTCCTTTCACTGTGAGAAGCAATGATTTCAAGAGTGTCTCACCAAGCTGCCTGCCAGCTGTATTGCCATCAGAGATGCTTACCAAGGCTAACTTAGCTACTACGGGCCCATCTGAGCCTGTGCTGCACCATGAGGGATCCAGACAAGACTCAGACCTGGTGCTTGCCTTCTGGGAGCAGAACCTACTAGAAGGGACAGAAGAGGCAAGTAAAAAAGTGAAAGGTACAAGTACTGTGGGGATATGGGTGGGAAGGAGAGGTAAATTAGTAGGGGGACTGTAAGGAAGTCTGGATGAGGTTGGATTTCAGCTGGAGCTTTAAGCAGAGATCCCTTTAACAAAGGCACAAGGTAGGAAAGTGTAGAGAGTATTTGGGGAACAGAGGGAATGCTTCTTGAGGTTGAGGGTAGAGCTTGAGATGTCTCAAAGTCACCTGAGACATTTTAAAATACAATGACCATATGTCCAGTCCTGATTTTATTGTTCCTATCCAGTTCACAATTAGCACCTGTGTTGAGCAGTATGCTTAGATGCCTGACCCTGAGCCAGGTGCTTTATCATACATATTTAATGTTCATCACTGACCCTACAAGCTAGGACTTAACTCCATCTTACAGAAGGAGACTAAGTACAACCTACATCACACAGCTGGTAAATGATGGAGGCACAGCATTAATGTCAGAGCCAGTGTTGTTTCTCACTAGTACCATACCTCACTAGTACTTTGACACTAAATGAGTCACCTTGATCATACAATTTTTTATATTTACTTTTAAAAGAACATAGAAGAAATACTATTACACATTGCCTTACCCATTACACATTTGACTTTTTGCTTGTACCTACAAAACTATGTGTTCTGTTTTATTATTTAAAAAAAACAAAACAGAATTGAATGCAAATAAAACTGACAAAGTAGTATCTATTAAAAAGAAATCTGGGCCCTCCCTGGTGGCGCAGCAGGTTAAAGCACTGCACTGAGAAGCTAAAGCCACTTCCGCATGAGTTCGATTCCTGCCTGCCCCGGAGGTGACCACATGGCGAGGCAGACCTCTCCTGACCTGCCCGCTGCTCCCTTCAGCAGTATACTTTGTTGATCTGCCTGTTCTGCTCCCCGCTCTGTCTCTGGTGAATCCTCTCACCCTCCGCATCTCTGGCCTGTACCCCAGTTCTGTATGAATAAATAAATAATTCTTAAAAAAAAAAAAAAAAAAAAAGAAATCTGAGTTCTGTACTCCACTGGCTATATGAAGAATTTCAAAAAATAGTTTTACTCGCATCTTATATAACAACTTTAGAATCTGTCGCCCAAGTGAAATGAAACAACTGTAATAAAATTACATATTCTGGTATTTTCTTTAAGAATATGATTGCCATCATATTTCTCACAGAAGTGACTTGGGTGTTAGATTCACCTCTTCCATGCACTACCATGGCACCTTGTAACTGTAGAGTTTCCTGGGTACAGAGAGGTCTCCATTCTCTTAACATCTTTGAACACTATCCTACTGCAGCAGCCTGCCACTCCTGTATACTTGCCACCCAAGTCAGACAGTTAGAATCCTTTTGTAGTTGCAATTAAGCAACTGCCCTGTTCACGGAAATGTTCCTTGATAGTGCCTGACACTAGTTCCACATGTAGGATTTCTCTCGTACTCTTCTCTCAGGCCCTTGTATTTGCCCAAATGATTTATTATGCTCCTGGTGCAGCTGTTTGGTTCCTTTCTTTTTCTAGAAACTAGGGACCCAGGGCAGGATACCCTGATATGATTTCATTCAAGAAAGATCATGGCATTTATTTCATTGGTAGAATGAGGATAATATTCCTTTCTTAGGTGTCTGCAAATACCTGTTACCTATAGGTAGGTAAGTTTGGAAGGTATAACAGTTAAGTACTGCATCTAACAAACCACCCCAAAACTTAGTGGCTTTCAACAATACCAATTTAATATTTCTCATGACTTCATGGGTTGACTGGGGGTTTCTGCTAATGGGGCCAGCTTGACTGAACTCCTCTGGGCTCACACACATACCTGATCCACTGACCAGTCACCTGGGAAAACTCACTTCTCCACACATCTCACATCACTTCAGCAGCTAGCCTGGTCATGTTCTCATGGCACAGCAGAGGTGCAAGAGCAAACAAGCCCAGCCATGCAAGGAAGCAAGCAGAAATGCACACACACTTTTCAAGCTTCTGCTGACAGCAGTTTGCTAAGATCCCATTGGCCAAAGCAAGTAACATGACCAAGCCCAGTGTCAGAGTGAGCAAGGACTACCAAGTTTTGCAGGATACAAGAAGGTCATGAACTAGGGCTAGAGGAAACCTATAGGTTTATGTTTTTAAGTTTATCCTATAAGGGAGAAAAAAATCTGAGTAATTACTTTGTGTTGAGCCTATGCTATGGGTATGCACAGGGCTAGGCACTTTCCCTGTTTGTCATACAACTCTGCAAGGTAGGTAGGAAATCAGACCTCAGGAAGTTAACTCGCTCAAGGTCACCCAGCCTATGTGTGGTCACGCAGGGATTGGAATATGCATGTCAGTCTGCCCCCAGGGTTCAGGTTCTTGTCACTACACCTTTCTGATGCTCAGAAGCACTTTTCCTGCCTTATCGTACCTCCAGCTCAGTTTGAGTTGTTGCTTTTTGACTGACTGCAAACCCTTGCTCCAAAATGCTGCTGACCCTAATGGAATTGTGCAGTGAGAACCCACATGTTCCCCCACACCCTGCACTGAGTGAACATGTTTTTTCCTTTTAGAAGAGGATTGTCTGTCGGCTACACAGACAGCCTAAGAATTATGCCTTTCCCAGCCATGCCAGAGGAGGAAGGGCTATCTTCTCTTTAATCTTCAGGATTTGGGGATGTTGGCATTAGGGCATTTGAGCATGAGCTTTGGTATCAGTCTCACCAGAGTTCAAATCCTAGTTCAGCCACTCATTAACTCTTGTCAACTTTGACCAGCTTACTTAACTTCTTGAAATCTGTTTCTTCATCTTAAAAAAAAAGTGGGAATAATAACACCTAGTTTGCAGAGCTGTTACAAGGACTAAAATTATGTATATAAAGTGCCTAACCCAGTGCCTGGTACGTAATAAGTGACATTATTGGCATCGTTGATATTATTTCTAAGCAGAGCCTTTCCCCCCCTGGGAAACCCTGTTTATGTCTGTTGGACAGGTCGCCCCCACCTCCAGCCAGTCTGTGCAGACTTGCTGCCTGCTGTGTCATCGGGAGCGCAAAGGCTGGGAAGAAGGCCCTTCCCAAAACGGACTGGTGTTGCAGGGTGAGAAGCTGCCCCCTGACTTCATGCCAAAGCTCGTCAAGAATCTCCTAGGCGAGATGCCTCTGTGGGTCTGCCAGAGTTGCCGAAAGAGCATGGAGGAAGATGAAAGGCAGACAGGTCGAGAACGTGCAGTGGCGGTAGGTAACCGCTGAGCAGGACCCCTGAGTGCAGGAGGGCTACCTGCGCAGGGAAGGCAGATCACTGAACTCTTCTTCCCCATCCTCTCAGGTGGTCTACTCAGGTCACCCTTCATCCAGGAGCATCTTCTAGCAGCGTGGGTTTAATGGAGGCGGGGCAGAAGAGCAGGGCTACCAGCAGCCCAACTGACCCCTGAGCAGAATCTGAAGGTCCACTCATAGGTTCTGGTAGAACACAATCCTGCCCCTTCTTGTGATCATGCTGCCTTCAGTTTTGTGATAGTTTGAAATACCAGCCAGTGTGGCGTGGAAGCCAAAGGTCTGTCTGAGGGTCTGCAGTGTGCCTCAGTTGGGTTGCCTAGGCACCAGCTAAGTCTGCCGTTTCCTGAATCACGGGAAATCAGATTTTCCTTGTCTCTTCTGACCATCTCTCTTAGCAGGTTCAGTTTAGCGTCAGCAGTCCTGCCTTAGAAGCCTTTTCTCTCCTGGGTAGCTCTCAGGACTCCTGTAAGGCCCGTAATTAGCAGGTAGCCACTCCCCCTACCAGAGTCTCTCCCACCAGTATCCTGGCGATCTTAAGTGCACTTCACTCCACCAGGAGCCCCACAGCCTGGCCCAGCGTAGGCAGAGCCTGACCTGCATTTGCCTATTCCTGGAATTGTAGGGCCTACAATTGCATGGGGCCTGGAGGGAGAAGTGCTCCTGGGTAAGTTTAGGTAGCAAAGGGCCAGCCTTTGTGTCTGTTATTTTACCATGAGCCTTTTTTCCTCTCTTCTCCAGATTTCCTTGTCACATACATCCTGCAAATCACAGTCTTGTGGGGGTGACTCCCATTCCTCTTCGTCCTCCTCTTCATCGTCCTCGTCATCATCCTCCTCCTCCTGCCATGGGAACTCAGGGGACTGGGATCCCAGCTCATTCCTGTCAGCACATAAGCTCTCCGGCCTCTGGAACTCGCCACACTCCAGCGGGGCTGTGCCAGGCAGCTCGCTTGGGAGTCCTCCCACCATCCCCGGTAAGTCTCCCAAGCTTGGAAAGAGCTGGGCCCCACAACCATAGAGCTGTGTTTTCCTTGCTACTTTGTTCAAACACACCAGAAGATCAGCTGTTAAGTAAAAGTGGAGTTGTTGTGCTGATGGCAGAGGGGAGTGTGAGTAGTCCTTAACTGTTCCCGTGGGATTCTTTAAATGTCCCGTGACTCTGAGGCTACCGCTGTCATTGGCTCTCACTGCTGTTCCCTTTGGCTCCAGGAAGAACCTGGTGAATTCTAACTGAATAGAAAGTGGAGTTTGGGAGGGTCCTTAAGGTGTTAGGTCACTTAACACCTGACCCCTGCAACTGCACAGTGACTTCATTGCTAGGCCTCCTTTTTCCCCACTAAGGGTTGGGTGTAAAAGCACAGCACTTAAGATCACCAGGAGAGAGACAGTGCGTGCTGCTGTGATTACTGGCCACATCTATACAAGCCTTCCTAAGCCCAGAGAAAAAACCCTGATTTATTGATGCACTATGTAAATATCAATTACTGTCTGCTTCTAACTGGAGGGACTAAATTTGTCGAGAGGGCCCTGCCCCACAATTGTGAGAAGCTGAGCAGTACCTAAATCCAGTTAGGTTGGTGCATGAGCCAGAGTCATCGCAGTGTTTTCCCACTTCTCTGAAACTTGGGGCCACCTGAGAGCCTGCCTTGCCTGGCTGCTCCATCCACAAGGCTGAGGCAGACCCCTGGTCTGCCGCTCCACTGGCTTCTGCAGATCCTGCTCTGGACCTGAGGACTCCCAGGTCCTTTCAAGACTGATCACAGGTCCCATTCATGCCAGCCAAAGAGCGGCCTTGCATGAGGCCGACATTCCCTCAGACCTGCATTCCAGCTGGTACTGGAGCTGCTGCCCCAGAGAAACCTCAAGCCCGAAGCACTGCTGAGCTCTCCCAAAAAGCTCAGGGGCCCACCGAGAGGCTAGGCCCAGGACTGTGGCAAGAAGCCCTTGGGCTACTCTGATGCCTTTCTCCCCACCCCATCCACAGGTGAGGTTCTCCCCATCTCGGAGCACCACCGGCACTCAGACCTCACTGCTCCACCTAACAGCCCCACCGGCCACAACCCCCCGCCAGCATCACTGATCCCATCTCACCCCGGATCTTTTGACTCACCACCCCACCCACACCTGCTGCCCACCACCCCAGCAGCGCCTTTCCCTGCCCAGGCCTCAGAGTGCCCTGTTGCCGCTGCTGCCGCCCCCCACACACCAGGGGCCTGTCAGAGCCCCCACCTGCCCTCCACCAGCATGCCGCTCCTGAAGATGCCTCCACCATTCTCGGGGTGCAGCCACCCCTGTAGTGGGCACTGCAGCGGGCACTGCAGCGGGCCTCTCCTGCCACCACCGAGCTCCCAGCAACTCCCCAGCACTCACAGGTGAGCAGATGACCAGCATGAAGGGCAAGCTCCCTGCTGACTTAAACCTAGAGTTTTAAAAATTGTTGCCAGTGGTACTTTTGGGGTGGGAATTAAAGCTAACACTGTTTTTCTTAATAGTTTATCTCAGAACACTTTAGAAATGTATAAAGAAAAATATCCTCACAATCTACAGGTAAAAGTCTAATGCTGCAGTGTTAGCTTCTTGATGTTTCTGTATATATTGGTAAATGATATTCTTTGGCTTCTGACCTTTTATGCTGTTGTATAGTGATTTTTTTAAACCTTATAATCAAAATCATTTTCCCAGTTAAGATTGTTAGGATAACTTTTTATAGCTCTCGCTGTCTTATGGCATAACAGCTCTGTTTTATGGTTCCCCTGTTGCTAGGCATTTAGACATTTCCAGGCTTCTTACCATTATAGACAAGGTTATGAGAAGCATCTTTGTATGAAATCTGTTTGATTCGGGAATTATGTCCTTGAGGTAAATTATTTAAGGGTAACTCTTAATTAGTGGGAAAAGTTATGTTAACAGGTATTTGAAAGATGAAAACTATTAGAGAAGATAGCTGTTATAAATCAGATGTTTATTAACACGTTTGTGGGTTCCCTTTCTAATAGCCCACTTCTTCTCGCATGTCTTTCCCACATGGAGGGGTAGTGTCAGTACTTAGCTTTGTCAGGTTCTTGTGCGCACGTCTGTTCCCTTGACCGTAGGCTGAAGAATGTTTCCCACAGTGCGCTTTGCTTCTCTCCAGTTGCTAAACATTTGGGTCATTCCAACATTTTAACAATTATAAATATCACTAAAGATGTCTTTGCCTAAAGTATGTTTCCTCTTTTGGGTTTTTCTCCTTAGAATATATCCCTCAGAGTGAAAATAAGTTCTGGTAAAGGTGTGTTTTTTTGTTGTTTTTTTGTTTTTTTTAAAGATGTATTTATTCGTACATACAGGAAACGGGGTTCATGCCAGAGGTTGGGGGGTGAGAGGATTCACCAGAGACAGAGAAGGCAAAACAGGCAGATCTACTGAAATACACTGCAGCAGGGAGATAGGAGAGGTTTGCCACAACATGTGAGTCACCTCCCTGGCCGAAGATCGAACTCATGGTGTGCAATGGCTTCAGATTGCTTCATAGTGCTGCACTTTAATCCCTACACCACCAGAGAGGACCTGTTTTGTTTTTGTTTTTTGAGGAGAATCACACTTCATATTGAAAAATTGTTTTCCAAAGTATTCTCTGACTTGATATAACCACCAATATAGTATGCTTGTTTCTACATATTCTCAGGAATATGGTATTTTTATTGACTAATATAGTAGATGAAGAATAGTCAGATTAACTCAAAATTCTCTGCGATTCAGTGGTAATGGTTCCTGCCCATTCTTTCCACCCTTGTCCCATGCACACTACCCTGGAGCTGAGCCTCGTCCCTACTTCGCCCAGCTCCCACTGCTTAGCCCTGCCCAGGCACTCCAGCTGCTGGTGCCCAGCCCAGGGCCCTGACTCCAGTTCCAAAACTCTCAGGCTTATGTCTCATCCTCACTCTGGGGAAGTCATATATATTACAAGATGCTCCAGGGCTTTGTGGCATACAGAAGCAGAGTAATGCAGGGGAGCTTGGTACAGACATATAGGCAGAGTCCTTGCCACTCCCTGGACAAATCAGTTAGGCATTCTGAGCCTTAGTCTGCTCCCTTGCCAGGTGGAGAGAGCCACACCTCTTTGGCAAGATTCAGAAATTACATGCTAAATACAGTCCTTGGTCTACCCAGTAGCTGCCATAGTCTCTGACCTACAGGTTGAGTTTGCTGACATCAGAATCGTCAGGAGTGAAAGGAGACTGAATTTGTTGGATGCTCAGGTAGCCACCAGCACACTTAACCTGTTAAACACCTACTAACCAAGCACCTACTGTGTACTACAGACAGGGACCCAAAAGTAAAAGTGGTACTCTCCCTGCTCTTGGGGAGTGCACCATCGGTCTAAGAGACAAACAGGCTAATAGACCATCACCATAAAGCTGGGCCCTGAGTGGCAGCAGGGATGGTGTTCACCCTGTTCTGTGAGAGGCGCTGATCCCACCTGATGCCTCAGCCTTCGAGGGACTGTGACGGTGGGGCTGCTTCCCCAGTCTCCTCTGTGGCCTGTGTCTACACCACACGCCCTCACCTCTGGGCATGTCTTTCTTCC
Source organism: Condylura cristata (assembly GCF_000260355.1). NCBI lineage: Eukaryota > Metazoa > Chordata > Mammalia > Eulipotyphla > Talpidae > Condylura > Condylura cristata. The sequence goes on along the minus strand of NW_004567109.1, from coordinate 63,113,596 downwards.
CTGGCAGCAGGGACCCCGGGTGCAAGGGGCACAAGTTTACACACAGTGGCCTGGCCTGCCAGCTGCCCCAACCCTGCGAGGCAGATGAGGGGCTGGGCGAGGAAGAGGACAGCAGCTCAGAACGCAGCTCCTGCACCTCATCCTCCACCCACCAGCGAGACGGGAAGTTCTGTGACTGCTGCTACTGTGAGTTCTTCGGCCACAATGCGGTGAGTGAGCCTGTCCGGGCAAGAGAGGACTGGGGGCTGGCCCAGGCAAGCCAGATGAGTGCCATGCTCACCCCAGAGCCCCCTTTGCTCCGGGCATAATAGCCACACTGGGACCCACGAGTCCTCGCCCCTGCATCCACTCGCCTGATCCTCACAGCACATTTGTGAGGTAGGGGTTTTTCAACATTTGCTATCTTTGCTGTTTTCATGGTTTCTCTTAAGATTGACTTTTTTTCCTTAGGCAAAAGGAAAGGAAATGGCAGAGAGAGCTCTGATTCTGATGAGTATGTATACGTGTGTAATCACAGAGAAGTGAAGGCTTGTGCGTGATGAAGGCAGAGTGGAAGCAAAGGCTCTCGGTCCCCCAAGTTTGAGAGCCAGCCGAGAGACAGGCCGTGAGCACAGATGGCGCCAGGAAGGAGCTCAGAGCAGAGTACATGCTGTCTCTGGACAGGGGGAGAAAGCAGTTCAGAAGTCTCATAAGGTGAAGAGGAGAGGGCCGCCGGCCAGGGTAGCACAGTGGAGGACAGAAGAAGTGAAAGTAATGACATTGCTAGACACCTTTGAGCTAGGAATGATTATCCTCATTTTAGAGATGACAAAATTGAGGCTCACAAAGACTCAGTGACCTGCCCAAGGTCATACAGCTTCCAAGTGACAAAGCCCGGGCTCCAACCTGCTTTTCTGGCTCCTGAGTCAATGTGCTCCCACCATCACGTGCCACCGCCTCCCGCTACCCACCACTGCCTCGGCTCAGGGCCTGGCTGAGGGTGAAGCCATTTGGTCTGTGTGGCTTTGGTAGAGAGAACAGTTGTCAAGCTCCTCACCATGTTTGGTGCCAGCGGGTGGGAGTGCTCCGGGCCTCCCAGGCCCAGGGTGTAATGTCAGCACCTCCCCCTCCCCCAGCCACCCGCTGCCCCGACGAGTCGGAATTATACCGAGATCCGGGAGAAGCTCCGCTCAAGGCTGACCAGGCGGAAAGAGGAGCTGCCCATGAAGGGGGGCGCCCTGGGCGGGATCCCTGGGGAGCCCGCCGTGGACCACCGAGATGTGGATGAGCTGCTGGAATTCATCAACAGCACGGAGCCCAAAGTCCCCAACAGCGCCAGGGCCGCCAAGCGGGCCCGGCACAAGCTGAAAAAGAAGGTGGGTGTGAGGGGGAGCCCAGCTCTACCACTTCTTCTCCCCAAGGACTCCCTCACTCAGCCCCCAACACATCTGGGGCATGAATGGTGCTGGCTGCCAAAGGCCTCAGCACTGCTCACTGTCATGGGAAGGTCTGAATGAGTTTGGGAGGCATCAATGGGTCAGGGAGCTTGGGGCCAATGATTGGAGGAAAAATGAGTCTAGGCCTCAGAAGCCACTGACTGGATTCCTCAAAGCCCAGGACTCTCTTCGGTCAGTCACTCACTTAGCCACTCAACAAACACTTCTGCAAATCCTGGGATCCAGAGTGTGACACAGTTCCGTTCTCACCCTGGAGAAACTCAGTCTGGTGGAAACACTGCCACAAACTGGACAAGCACATTCATGTGTGACCAGAACTGTGGTGAGGTCACAGTCCTGCCTGGGTTGCTGGAAAAAACTATACCAAGAGGCTGATTTGGGAGCTGAATGGTAGAGAGTGAGTTCACCCTTCCTTGCCAGGGCCTTCCTGGCAATGAGCATGGCACATCCCTAGCCACTCACAATAGCCAGAGCGCAAACAGGGTGAGACAGGACAGATAGTGGTTGGGAAGACCTCGCAGGCCCTGTTCAAGAGCTTTGACTGGATCGTACAGGGGAAGGGGAGCCCCTGGAGGGCTTTAATCAAAGATTGCACTTGGTCCAATCTGTGTTCTAAGATTACCTTGTGACAGTATGGCAGGTCATCTGGAGGGATGATACTTGAGGCAGGAAGTCTCGAGCCAGGGAGAGAGAACTGAAGGTGGGGCCAGGGAAGATTTTTAGAGGGAGCAGGAGTCGCACTTTCTGATTTGTTGGCAGGACAGAGAGATGGAATCAAGAATGTCTCCCAGTTGGTCAGATGGTATGCCTTCCATCGTGCAAGGATGGATTGGCAGAAGGTGACTTCAGTTAGGACACGTTGACTGGAGCTTCTCCTGAGATGTCAGTAGGCGGTGGAGTTGTGGGGTTGGAAGTTGCCAGCATGAAGATGTAATTGAAGCCATGGGACTAACCCAGTTTATAGGTAGAGTGAACACTTCCCTGAGGGTTAAGGGAGATAGAACCCCATGAGCTATTCCCGGCAGCTCTGCTGCCAGGTGAGCCCTGGGGCTTATAGCAATGTCCCCTGCTGCCTCGTTACCCCATGGCCAGCCTGCGGGCCCCCCCCCCCCCAGTGCAGTTGCACAGTTTCACACTCAAGAGCCCAGCTGTGGAAGAGAGTGGGTTTGACAGGTCACTAGCTCCACGTCCTGGGTGGTCAAATAGCCTTCGTGTTCTGGAAAACAGCACTGATTCTCCACCTTTTTCCAGCCAAAGGACAATTCAGAATCCCTTTCCTACGGCCTGGAGTAGTGATGTCAAGGGTCCCACCGCTGCTTTTGAGCTCTTTCTTCCTTCCACACAGTGTGGCCTGGCTGGAAGTGTTGAGTAGGGTACCACTGTAACTGTTTTGGCCTCTTCTGGCCTCAAAAGTGGTTTCCAGTTAGGTCCCAGAAAGCACACTTGGCAATTCTCAGACCTGTTGTACTTAAGTCTGTGTCCGCAGACAGCCTTTCCCGTTTACCAGCATTGCTCTCTCTTCTTTCCCCCTTTTCCTCCTATTACCTTTCCTTCCAAGCTCAAGTCCAGTGTTTCCTCATTTGCAGACTTGCTTGGGTAACCCCTTGCCCTCCCACACCTCCGACTGCTGACTCCCACACTATTCCCTCACTCAGAAACTCACAGCTTAGCCCATCCAGTCCAGTCAGGAGGCCAAGGTACAGCACGGAAGAGCGGTCAGGTGTCATGTGAGTGGCATTCATGGTCATCTGTTTTTACATCAACCTCCTCCCTCCTCCCAGACTTAACTACAGCCTGGCTGTCTACCAGAGACACAACTTCCCCCAGGAGCCATCCAGTGGCAACTGCTCATTCTCTCCCACCTCTGGAGAAGAGTAGGCTGTCTTTCTGCTTCCTTATACTACTTCCACATCTCAACCCTCTTCCCCTCCCATACTACCCCTACTGTCCATAACTATACTCCCAGCTCTGTCACCTACAGCTTCCTTCCCAGCCCCCTCTTCATCCACTGAAGACTTCATCCACTCTCTTTCCAGGCCTTAACCATCACTCACTCACTTTGTTAACCATCACTGCCCCTCACAAAAGCAAACTGCAGCCTGACCTGCCTTTCCCTTGTGTGGATGCCAGGAGAGAAACACCTGCTTGAATCTTGTCTCTGGCTGCCTGGCACAAGACCTCTGCTCATCTCAGCTCCACACTTCCTAGCAGGCCTCATGTAGTGTCCTAATTGGCCTTCTTGCTTCCTACCACTTCCATTCAGAACTCGTTGGTTAGACCTTCATATCCAACCTCCAAACTGCACCACCACCACCTATTTGGGGACATTTAAATGACATTTCCTGGATCAAGGAGGATTGAACTTCGTGGACAAATCCTCTTTCAAAGTCTTACCAGCCCACCTGCAGATACCTTCTTGTTATGAGAGGTTACGTTACCAGTTTCCTACTTGAGACCCGAGCAGTTCTTTCTCACCTCCTGTGTAATGTCTGTCACTCCTCCTCTACATTCTTTCCCATCAGCATGTCAGTTTCCAGTACACCCTTTTGAAAGTAGTGTGTTCTTTAAGCATACAGCCTCTCTCCTCTAGACTTTTCCTCACCTCAGAGCCAAATTCTTGAAATTGTCTGTGCCACTGTCTTGGCTCTTCTGTCAGCCCACAGCCTATTGCTTTCACCCACCCCCCTCCTCAGGGCTGCCAGTGACTTCTCAGTTGCCAAATCGACAGCATCTTCTGTTCCATCTGCTTTGTCTACTGGGCAGTCTTTTATAGTTTGTGTGTGTTCTCCTTGTCACACGTTGTTTTCTTGGATTCCTCGGTCTTTAGCCAAGAGGGACAGGGAAAGGCAGAGGGCACTTCGATTTTCTCTAAGTTTCTCACCTTCCTCTCTGTTCCTGTTCTCTCTCCTTTGAGAAATCCTGTGTCTCTGCCTAACCCTCCCTCGGTCCATTAGGTCCTGGTCTGTTAGGCCCATTTATTTCCCCAGCACTTCACATTGATGTCTCCTGCTACCGGGCAGCTCCTCGTGGACGTCTCCCAGGTACTCCGGCTGTGCACATCCAAAACTGAGCTCCTCCTCTTCCTCCAAAGAGGCCTGCTCTTCCTTCTCCGTTGGCTGTCTGGTTAATGGCACCACCATCCACCCAGTGGCCCGAACCAGTCCCTGGGTGTCGTCCTGGGACAATGAATGCTTCGTGGTGATTGAGAACAGCGGGCCTTGGAATTGGACCTCAGTTTGAAATCCAGCTCTGCTACACTTTGCTGTATGACCTTGGGCAAATCACTTAACCTCTAAGCCTCGGTTTCTTCATCCATAAAATGAGAATAACAGTAGAACCTAACTCAGACTGTTGGGAGGAGGCAGCACAGCGATGCACAGGAAGGCTGGGCAGCGGGCGCTCAGTCGGTGTGTCCTCTGTGGCAGCAGTAATGGTTGTCTGTGATGTTCTCGTGACTCATTTCTCTCCCTCACTGGGAGTCCTAACTGTGTCACCTCTCACACTTCTCTCCACATACTGCCATTACTTAAAAAAGCCTTCAGAGGCCAAATAAACCCAGACTGAGCATGGCCTGCAAGACTCTTCAGGACGCAGCCTCTGTCCACTCAGCTTGACAGCTTTGTCTCTCAGCTTCACCCTTCTAGCCTTCCTGCCCCACTCACCCCTGCCTTCAGAAAGAAAGTTGAGTTCCAGCTGTATCTGTGAATGTCTATATTCCCTAAAGATTTTGTGCTTTCCCATTTCCCCGGCTTTATGCTTGCTCATCTCTGTTTAGAAAATTCCTGTCTCGCTCTCTGCAGGATAATCCCACTCACCGTTCAGTGCTGAGAGCTATTGCCTCCTCTGCCTCAGTCTGGGTTCTCAGAGCACTCTGTGCTTGCTTCTCTGCAGCGCTTGTCACTGTCACTCAGAATTAAACAGCCTGTCTGCATGTCTGTCTCTCCAAGCCAGCAAGCAGAGATTGTGGCTGAATTCTGCTCAGAGAAGGCTTGTCAGACAGGATCGAAAAGTACAGAAACTGGAAAGAGCACTCCTGAGTGTGCTGGTCATGACTGTGCCACTTACTAGTCATGTATTCTTGGGCTATGTGACCTTGTTCTTTCCAAAGTTGAGTTCCCTCATCTGTAAATTGAAGAGGAGGATGCCACAAGGTAGTTGTGAGGGTTAAGTGAGACAGATTTGGGAAGGTCCAGGCTCATGGTATGTAGCAGACAACATGGGGTCCTATGCTTTCTCCTTTTACTAACAAATTCTGTGTGGTTCCCCCCACACCAGTAGTTTTCAGACTTCTGTTTAGTAGCAGAATTCTTCTCTGCAGATGGAACCGCAAACTCAAAAAATAAAAGCAAAGCAGTTCTAGCGCAGGGGAGGAGCAAAGTGAAGACCTTGCCACTCTATGTCCCTCCCTGTGCCTTCCACATCCTGCCCACAGCTTGGAACTCCATGGCCCGCATTGGCCCTCTGCTGCACACTGAGCTGCTGCCTCACCTGAGCACTGCAGTGCCAAGGCACAGTCTTGGTGGCGACAGGGAAACAGGCATACAGCCTCTCAGGTGTCCTCAGCAGCCCAGTGAGATATATAGGTGGTTAGTTTTCTGCCCACATTTACATGCAGTTTTTGTAAGGTTCAGAAATAAGTGATTTGTCCAAGGTCCCACCAGTCTCCCAGTCAGTTGTGGAGCCAATGTTTAAAAAGATGAGAGAAGAAATACACACGTGCTGGCTGGGCACAGGGTCACCCTCTAAGTAGGCTCTGAGGTGAAGGCAAGCCCTCTTTTCTGCCCCCAGTTTCCTTTCTTGTTTCTCCCCTTCATTCCCAAATCAGCTAGAAATATGTCAAATGGTGGGAGTCATCCAGCCTCTGGCCTACCACCACCTCCTTCCTGTAGACTTTGACATCTGTTCCCTCTCCTGCCTCCCTCTGCAGGCCTCCTTGGCCTGCTGGTGCCTTCAGCTTGGGCAGAGGGGTGGGGTGATGTAACCTATTAATTTTCACTTTCCTGATCTGACCTCCCTGGGCCTTCCCTGGGTGAAGGGGCTACCTTGACGTCTTTCTGTGAGGCTGGTGGGGCTGTTTGTGTACCATTGGGCACCCCTTAGGGGTGACCTTGATTATGTGCAGCCAGCCAAGCAGTGTGTGACCTTCCTACAGGAACTTTGCCCATCAATGATGTTGGGAGACACCCAGAGCAGCCTGACCACTTTGGTTGTCCTATAGCCCCACCTCTTCTAGAAAGACTCCATATGGCATCCAACTTCTTTCCCCTACTTCCTATAGAATTGGGCAGAATACCTCTGTGACATCTTCCTCACATGTATCCTCACTTTGATCTTTACTCCAGAATTTCTGTACCCAGTTAGCAGGTGAGTGAATTGCTGAAGCTCATGTCTAGGAGGCAAGATCCAGTTAGCTCAGTTCCTTGCCGTCCTCACCTTCTCAGGCCCTAGGACTGATAGGGGGACTCTGGAAGAAGGAGCTATACAAACCCTCCACGACTCCCTCCCCCCACCACCACCACAGACTTGTACCTGTGTGATTGCATTTCATCCTCACTCCTGCAGGGGTGGGCAAGCATGCCAGATTCACAAAGCCCAACCTGTGGCCAGTTTGTGGCAAAGTTGGGCTCTGAGCTGATGTGTCAGGTATCGCATTGTATGTGGCAACTGCCAGATTTCTGCTAAAACTGCCTCTTGTATTGGCAGGAAAGGGAGAAGGCCCAGTTGGCAGCAGAAGCTCTCAAGCAGGTGAACCGCAGTGTTTCTGGAAGCCGGGAGCCAAGGCCTGCTAGGGAGCAGCTCTTGGAGTGGCCTGACCAGGAGCTGGATCGGGTCAACAGTTTCCTGAGCAGCCGTCTGCAGGAAATCAAGAACACTGTCAAGGACTCCATTCGTGCCAGCTTCAGTGTGTGTGAGCTCAATGTGGACAGCAATGGCTTCTCTAAGGAGGGGGCTACTGAATCAGATCCCCAGGGTCTGACCCCCTCAAGCCTCAATGGCTCCTCAGAGCAGCGGCCTGACATCAACCTTGATCTATCCCCCTTGACTTTGGGCTCCCCTCAGAACCACACGTTACAAGCACCAGGCGAGCCAGCCCCACCATGGGCGGAAATAAGAGGCCCCCACCCACCATGGACAGAGGTGAGGGGCCCCCCTCCTGGTATCATCCCTGAGAATGGGCTAGTGAGGAGACTCAACACTGTGCCCAACCTGTCCCGGGTGATCTGGGTCAAGACACCCAAGCCAGGCAACCCTAGTCCTGAGGAGACAAGCTCAAAAGAGAGCCCCATTTGTAAGCAGGAGCTACCTGAGTCCTTGGCCTCAGGGGGGAAGCCTCGGAAGGGCAAGAGACAGGGCAGTCAGGCCAAGAAGAGTGAAGCAAGCCCAGCTCCCCGTTCTCCAGCCAGCCTTGAGGCTCCTAGTGCCAAGGGCCAAGCCCCCAACCCCAAGCAGCCAGGCAAGGCCCCAGAGCCTCCCAAAGTAGGCAGCTGTGCTGAGGTTGGAGAAGGGAGCAGGACGAGCCGGCCAGGACCTGGCTGGGCTGGTAGCCCCAAAGCTGACAAGGAAAAGGGCAGCTCCTGGCGAAGCTGGCCAGGCGAGGCCAAGGCACGTCCCCCGGAGCAGGAGTCCATGCAGTCCTCAGGCCCAGCAAGGCCTCAGAGCTTGCCACAGGGCAAAGGCCGCAGCCGTCGCAGCCGCAACAAGCAGGAGAAGTCAACCTCCTTGGGTGAGTGCACCAGGAACTGAGTGGCTGACCCCTCCACCCCAGCCAGGCCATGGGGTGGGGGGCAGTCCTTGGTGTGTGGCAGCTTTGCCCCAAGAGCATAACCCCAGAGGCCTGACCCTGGGCTCTGAACCTTCCTGGCTTTGTCTCCCTAGATGATGTGTTCCTACCCAAGGACATGGATGGGGTGGAAATGGACGAGACTGACCGGGAGGTGGAGTATTTCAAGAGGTAGGTGTGGGGCTGCCCACTGTCCTCTTCGGCTACGGCAGACTCCAGGGCCTGCCCACACACCCCATGTCATGCCTCAGGACCCTCAGAACTACCTCCCCATCAGCACTGTGCCCTCAGAAGGCCACTCCAGCCCTGCAGGGTCTCTCCCACCAGACTGTCTGCTGGAACGCAGATAGCCACGTGGCAAGACAGGGCATTTTGGAAGGAGCAAGGGACCATTGCACATTAAGAACTAGGGCTTTTTGCAGCTTCATTCACTTTGTTCATTCACTTTGTCCACTGTGTCCTTACTAAATACCATCATAGATAGGTTCTTGGAGAATGTGACTTTAAACAAAACATCTAACTAGAGCATGTCCTCGTCAGCCAGGATTTTTTTCCCATTAATAAAGGATGACATTGAATGAAGTGGAGTCATTCGAGGAGCTGATGTACTTCCCTAGTTCTTCCTGGTCTGAGTTCAGGGGACAGCTGAGTTCACACAGTATGTATGGAGAGAGCCATATATGTACAGTCTAGGGTTCAGAAAAGTTATGGGATTGTGGGGTGTTTGACAAACTATGAGATGGGGGTGACCCTGAAAGCTGACACCCAAGCTGAAACCTGAAGAGTAAGAAAGAGTGGTTTAGGTTTCAAATATAAAAATGGGGGATGGGGAGAAAAGGGAGTATTTGTGGCATTGGAGCCAGCAGGTACAGAGGTTAGAGAAGGCAAAAAATACACCATCCTTAAGGGAGTGGAAGACGACCTAGTGTAGTTGTACTGAAATACAGAGTAAGGAGAGAGCCTGCATCCCCAGGCTGTCTCTTCTTGTGCTGTCCTGTGCCTGGACACCGCATCTAGGAAGTCCCTGAGCCAGTAGAGTTCCCATGCCTGCCAGACTGCAGCACCCGGGAGCCAGAGGGACTGTGCAAAGCTGAACTGGTTCCTTCGGTGGCCAGTTCACACAGTTCAGGAAGGGGGTCCTGAACCTCAGAGGAAGGAGGGGACCTCTAATTGTACTTTGGTGTCTCCAAACCCACAGGTTCTGTTTGGATTCTGCAAAGCAAACTCGTCAGAAAGTTGCTGTGAACTGGACCAACTTCAGCCTCAAGAAAACCACTCCCAGCACAGCTCAGTGAGGTATGAAGACCTCCCACAAGTTGCATGTACCACCCCTGCCCACTCTGCCACCTTGTGAGTCCTGCACTACCATAGTGACAGCCCCGCCAGCTACATGCCTTGAAGTCACAGGCCCTCCTTCAGTCCTCCCCATGTTCCTGAAGGGCATCCACCAGAGTTATCACCACCTGGTCTGTTTTCCCATACCAGCTGCCTTCCAAAGTACCCACACAGCCATGGGCCCCTGAGGGACAGCCGTGGGCCCACCTGTGATGTTATCAGCCTCAGGATTGACTGCCTGGCTTGGCTCTTCTGTGCAGGCATCTGGAATGCTGCTCAATTACGTGAGAAGCAGACAGCCCTGAGAGGCAACTGAGCTAGACCATGGCCGCTGGGGGTCAGTTAGGCATGAAGGGGTCAGTGGGTGCTCAACATGAGTTCCATGAGAAAAAGGACATGGAATAAAGCTGCCTCCCAGAAGCAGAGACTTGGCTTCCCTCCTAGCCACTGCATCTGTCCTTTTGTCAAGAGCAGTGACATATCGGGCCTCCCTAGCAGTGCAGAGAGTTAAATCTCAGCACTGTGAAGCTGTCCGTAGTCACTGCCAAATGAGTTTGGTCTCTAGCCAGGGAGCTGACCCACATGGCACAGCAAACCTCTCATGCCTTGCCCGCTCCCCTCAGTAATGTATTTAAGTAGATCTGCCTCTTCGGCTCCCCACACAGTCTCTGGTAAAAGCTCTCAGCCCCCCACACACACCTTTGGCCTACACCCCAGTTCTTGTATGCATGTGCACCACCAGGGAGGTCCCACATGGCCACTCTTGAGGTAATAGGAAGTGAGGGCAGAAGCGCCAATCACACAGACTGCCCAGAGGGGTATTCTTACCTGTCTTCTTCCCCTTTCCTGTGCTGGGGCAGCTCCTCATTGACCCAGGGCAGCAGACTTCCTGGCCTCTTGGCCAAATTCATCCACCCTTGATGCTGACCCAGATATCCCAGGGATAGCCCAGAGAACCTGAAACCAAGGTACCTTGGGGCCTGACTCCCTGTGACACTTGTGCAGCTGCAGAGCCAGGGTGATCTGAGTCACCTCAGCCCTCTGCTCTGAGGGGGCTGGGCATCCTGGACCTTTGCCAGGGCTTCCTCCTACCTCCACAGGAATCCCAAACACTTTGCATCTTTTGCACCAGTGTCCCTGTCATCCAGGACACCTATCTCCCCCACTCCTTTTAATCTCTTTTCCCAGACAGGAGCTGCTCCCTCCCCAACTCCCTTGGATCTTTTCACCCTCCTCAATAGGATGGGGCTAAGACAGTGCTGGCACGCTTGGCCTACCCCAGGCAGCACCTGGAGCCTGAGGCAGAAGTCAGAGAGCACATGCCTGGCCTGCCAGTGGGAGAACATGCAGTGGAGGCCTCGTACGTGGGATGGTGTGCTGTCAGGGTGGGCAGGCTCCGCCAGGATTCCTCCCACATTCCAAGAGCTACAGAACCTCAGGACTGGGACTGTCACTTGTCAGGGTTTTAACTCATCCTCTACGTGATCATAAAGTCTGTTCAGTGCTTTCAGGCCAGGAAGCAGTCAGGACTCTTCGGGCCTCACTGCTTACTTGTGTTCTGTTTTTCTCAGCCCCTGCAGAGTGAAGCTTCTTCAGGGTGTTGTGAAGACCCGACTGCCAGCTGCAAGTCTACAGATTGTTTTTCCATATCCCTGCCCACCTGCCCAAGACCCTCCCCACTTCCTGCCATCCCGGACCAACCAAACGCTGAATGGATGCCGTGCGTGCCGGGGCCCTCAGGACCTCTGCAGAGCCACTTCCTGGTGCTACGCAGCCTCCACACTCAGAGCCCGGGGGCTGGGCTGGCCTGTGGGCCAGGGGCTGATGGTACTGCTGGCCCAACACTGCTCTTTGTGTTTGGTTTTTTGTTTTTGTTTTTTTTTTTTTTTTTTGATTCTTTACTTTTTGATACTGTGAAGATCTTTCCTGCGAAAGATAAAGCAACATTTGGACACAGAGTCAGTGTGTTGGTTTGTGATGAGTAGGGATAAGGTGAGGGCTGTACTCAGAAGCACCTTAGTCACTAGGCTAATTGAGCACATACTCCATCTCACCAGTTTGGCAAAGTTTCCACTTAATATTTGGCAGCAGTTCCAAGTAGGATCATTCCCTTTTACAAATGAGGGAATTATAATACCAAGTCCAGTCTAGTTCAGTCAGAGAGCCCAGGTATACGTGAGTTTGACCTGCACCCCACCCCATCCCCTTGCTGGGAGGACTCTGGATACATGAGCCTAGAGAGCCTCTTCCCCGTGTTGTATCTCAGTTTCGCCATCTGCAAGAGAGGGCAGCACCTGTTCTCTTTGCAGCTGGTATGAGAATGGGTCGGGGAAAGCTCAAGCCTTTATTTGCTTTGCACCTACAACCTGGGTGGCTGGAGTTGGCAGGGCAAGTGGAGTTTCTGTACATTAACTCTGACTACCAATGGGAATGGGACATGAGAGTTAAGAAAGTAAATCAGTCCTATAAACGAAAGCAGACTTCTCTTCCTCCTCTTCCCCAGTGGATCTGATTTGTAAACTTAGGTTTTAATAGGTTTGCTAGAAATGACTCATCCTAGCCCCTTGTCCCCAGTGTGGTTTCCTTTACTAAAACCAAGCCTACGTGGGGAGAAATGGCAGTACAGTCACATTATTTTGGGGGTGTCATTTTTGTAGAATCAAACCACCCCTTCCAGGTTGAACCCCATCATAGGTGCACAGTTAGTGCCAACTTGTAAAGCAGTGAAAAACCACTGTCTACAGACTTTCAACTCCTAAGCTTTTCCCAATCCCCAAGGAAGTACACCGCTTCCCTGTGAAACCTCTATACTTATCAGCAGTGTATCTCACCTCTTGCACCAGGCACTTGAATTCACATGGCTAACTAAAATTCTGTTTCATCACTGCTAAGTTGCAGGTCTAATGGAGAAGCCACTTTACTTACAGAGAACTAGACTCTTGTGAATAGTGGTGAAATGCTTGTGCTTGCCCCTGCCTCCCACACTCAATTCCAACCATACTGGTAATCTTGGTTTCCAAAAGACCCTAGAATCCTCCTGCTCATTCTTCCAAATCCCAGCTGAGAGAGAGTACTGGTTTTTTTTTTTTTTTTAAAGATTTATTTCTTTATTTGTACAGAACTGGGGTACAGGCCAGAGGTGCAGAGGGTGAGAG